>NC_081411.1:760287776-760587776 GCF_030272615.1 Cryptomeria japonica
TTTGCATCAATACTTCATAAGAAGGCTGGATAATCACAGTCCTAAGAGGAAAAAACTCCTTTCACAACCTAAGACTGATAATTATTAAAAAACACAGCTTATGACTTGCAAGAACAAATGTATTTCTGTGTAAGGCATCAACAGAAAGTGCAATTTTAAGGGGGGCAAAAAGCCAACCACAAAGAACTGACTAACCCTAAAGATAAATTAACAGAAAAGATGAGAAGTAGAGAGGTAAGCCAAGCTATTATCCTTGCCAAACGGGTATCACCAAGCTTTATAATTCCTGAAAATGTGTTACAAAAACATCCCTTCCTGCAGAGAGAATTCAAAAATTAAAGTCTGCTAAAAGATGAATGAATCAGAACCCTTGCCAAAATGAAGGCTTTTGGTATATATGCTTTTTTCCAAAGTTATCAAGAAGACTCCACCTCCTCATTTTAGGTCGAGCAAACTCAAAAAACCTACTTTTTGGGCCCCAAAAATATCTGAAAAGGAATAAACTTGAGCCAAAAAGTCAAGCCACCCATTCTGCAACCATAAAACCCCATAAATGTATCATAAATGACCCTGAAATGTCTCTGACAGGCCTGCAAGCCCTCTTCAATGCAAAAATATCTCTCCCTGATCTCCAAACAAAATATCTGATAAAGTGATTTTTTAAAAAAATTTATCATTATCTAATCAGACATTTGTTTGATTTTATTTTATTTATATTTAAAGGCTTTAATAATATAAAAACAATAGAATTATTTTATTTAAAGTGATAAATAAAATAAATCACCTTAATAAGATAATTTTATTATTTTTATTTATTAAATAATAAAATGTAATAAAAAATATATTTAATAAAAGTGTTTTGATTTACACTTTAATAAATAATCTCTTTTATTATATTTCATTATTTTTTACCATAAATATAAAATAAAATGAAATTAAAGCCTATGCTTGATTAGATAATGATAAATAATAAAAAAGAAAACTTTAAAAAATATTTGCTTACATTCATTGGAGGGCATATCTCCTAAGTGTTTTTAAAAGTACTTAATAAGTAATTTGCAAATAAGGACATTAAGTGATGTAAAATCACTTAGGAAGCAAAGAGTTACAAATTTTTTAAAAGTGATTTAAAATCACTTAGAAGCATATGGCGAACCTTACCATGTGGCTTCCTACATTCTACGTGGCATAGAAGAGAGGGGAAAAGAATGCGAAGGAAATAGACGATTTTTTTTATTGAAGATATTTTAGGGGAAACATAACCCTAAAAGTCTCATGTGCCTTCTCACTTTTGATGCTCGACCTTCTGGAAACTTCGCTTTGCATCTGGGCGCCGCTAGGGTTCGAACTGGGCATGGAGGGAGAAGAAATATCAGTTATCTTTCTGTTCTGGGCGCCGAAATGAGTGCTGGGCCTCTGTGGCGTTTACGGCCTGCTCCTCTCTGTGTTTTTGCTAATTTCGGGCCCATTTTAGGGAGCCGCCATGGAAATTTTCTTGTATTTCTGTGTATTTCTTGGGCGTTCGATATTGATCCCTGCTGCTGGGCGCGATTTTTTCTTGGCTTTTCACTCTGCTTACAGGTTCGCTACCTTTTACCAAGTCTGGAAGGAATAGTTGCATCTTATGAATTATTGCATAGCTTTCTAATTTAATCTGAAATCTCTAAACACGTAGAAGAAACAGATCAACCGAAAAATATATGCTTGAACTCCTCCAACGCCATCCTTTGATTCCTTGCATTTTCTGTATATTAAGAAATACATACAGGTCACCAGTTGGTTTTTTTTTGAAAGAACTGCAGGCACTTTCGCCATTAATGGCTACCACTGTTTACCCTTTTTGACATCTTCTGCTCTGGTTCTGATTTTCTGAGAATAATTCTGGAAGGAATATTTGTATTTTAAGAACTATTGCATGACTTTACAATTTCACCTGAATATCTCGCTTCTTGGGATATTCATATATCATTGATAAAAAATTTAGCTATGCGTGAAGCCCCTTCAATCCACTGTACAGATGATACACCCCCGCTGCTAGAATTTAGGAAGAAGAAAAAAGGATCTATAATCATGGAACACCATCAAGGATAACTTTTATTCATGTGTCACAAACAGGCATCTAGTTGTCTTGGCCGGTGACTAGGTAATTGCCAAACCTAGTCATAATAAGCAAATGTAGTACTGGTTAGCAACCAATATAAGCAATACTGCTGTCTCATTTCACCATCTGCACAACCATGTCAAGTTCAGTCTTTAACTTGTTGTCTTTCTAACTCTTTCACAGACGCTCACTACCAAGATTGCATTATGGAATATTTCCCACACCTGCAATATCTTGTTTTCCAACCCTCTCCACTCTACGAGCCTGCCTTTTCTGAAATTTGTCCTTAATTTCCTCCACCATAAGGTGCGTCAAAAGAAGTGCAGCAAATAGTGTTGCAAGCATAAGCATGATAAATACGCCATCCCCTCCCCTTGCTGCAATGTAACCGGTCAAGAGTGGTCCCAGAGCAGCTCCAAAAGACCCAGTTCCATCAATTATCGCAGTCACAGTTGCTAAAGCTCGAGAGTTTCCCCTTTAATGAGTTATGGGTACCCAGATCAGCTGAAAATGTTGTTGTAATGAGTGAGTATGGTCCATTAACAAACAAACCAGCAGCCATCATCAACGGAATATTGACATACATTGAAATGCTTCCATAAATTCTATAAAGAAGTAGTACAGGAATTGCAGAATATAGGAAGATAACAGCAGTGATGGTTCGGGCTTCTAGCCTATCAGAAATATGACCAGCCAAAATTCCTCCCATAACTCCCCCAACATCAAATAGAGTTGAGAGATTCCTAGCAGTTTTGTGTGACTGTGATTTTTGCCACCAATATCTTTAATATTGCTCCCAGTATTGCTTGAAAAAGGACTTATTGTTCCCATTGGTAAAATCCCTGCTTCTTCCATTTTAGTTCCCATCTCAATGGTAACAGAACAACTAAAGCTGTTTATATTCTCATGCTTTTGCTGCAATTCAGAGTGTTGATTTGATATTACTATTGAAGGACTGGATATGTTTTGAGAAGACACTAAACAAGGTTTAGCCTGAATCAATCTTATCCAATTCACTTATACTACAATGATCACCAAATCCATCAAGAACGTTGGGATCTTGAGTCTTCAAATTAGGTTTATTAAGATGATCTTGAAGCATCATCTCAAAATCTGATTCTACACCCAGAGCATGAAACATAAGCACAATTGGAACTGTAATGGCAAAGAAATAAACAGAAATCACTTTTCTTCCTGCACACCATTTGTCATCTTTTGATGTCTTGAGGATTTTGACAATAACTTTATTCTTGTTCATGAAAAATCCACTTGTGCAAGGTGTGTAAATTGCCATCCAGATTGGACTATTTGATATCCAAAGTCGACTTGTGCACCGTTCTTCCTTCTTCATTGTAATGATTCCTTGACCCCATCCTTTGATAACTTCACTGCTGTGTGCATCTCTGAATGACTGTTTGGACTGAAAATGGTGAAAAACAAACATTAAAAACCCTCCTCTTGTCATCTGCCATTTAATGCTGTGCATTAAAATATGTATTTTATGAAAACTGTAGCTGCATACTTCTGCAAAATACTCTTAAATCTGAATATTATTTCCAAGGACGCAGCTGTCTTGAAATTGTCGAAATGTCTGATCAATAACGCCTTTTCCAGTTTATCATAAAAAATCTTTTAGGCTTGATGCATAAAATGTCCTCTTGTTGATCATTTGTAGATATTTGCACATCTTGTTCACGTTCTAAAGAAAAAGAAGTCTCATCATGCTTATTGGCTGATAATGTGATTGCATACTTGCGTTTTTGTTACTCTTTTTCCTTTTATCACCAGCTCTGATATGGTTTGATTGTATGAGACCTTGCCATCATTTCACATGAGCTGGGCTCAACCCTTGTGGGAGCCGCATTCATCTCCACTCATCTTTGTGAATTTCATGACCAACAAGCTGTCCTTTTTCCTTTTCCTGCACATGAAACAAACCTGTTAGCAAAATGTGCATATGTATGGTGATTTTCCTTTGATCTGATATTTGCCTTTCGAGATTCCTTTGTGATGCGAGTTATATGCATCTGATGCATGTAGGGATCATATATATATATGCGTGCATTAGTACACATGTTAGAAATGCAGTCAGCCATTGCTTAGAACAAAATGTTCTAACGTATTGCATGTTTCAACTCTTTTGCAGATATCAGAAGAAAAGCATATACGGACCAGGGTGGAGCAGCAAGACAAAGGCGACATCGAGCCTACCTCAACTGTTCCAGTCATTCAGGCAATGGCTGGTTCCATTCTCGACATGCCTTTCCTCATTTTTTCCTTTGTACTTGTGCATACATATATGTATATTTCCTTTCTGCACTGGATGCATGTAACTAGTCTCACGGCTCTTTGTGTGGGACGCATGTTTGAATATGAATAAAATACTTCTCCTTTTGATGGGATGTCTCTCTCTTTTGTTGTTACAGACTAGAAGTACTTAAAAATACCATCTTTAAATCACTCCTTAGTGCAGTTGGAAACACAAAAATAGAGAATTAGTACACACTTGCTTTCTTTTGTTCATGCTAGCATCTCTTAACCTATTTTTCAGCTAGGAGCGAAAAATAGGTAACAGGCACTAGACTTGATTGGTATGATCAACCCACCTTCCTCTGTGCAACACAGGTATATTCTAACCGCTACTAATTACTGCACTAGGTGGTCTAAGGTTCACGCCTTAAAACTTTGCACTATTGATGTTGTAATCAAATTTTGAGAGGAGAATATCATTTCCAGGTTTGGCTGCCCTTATGCTTTGGTTTGTGATAATGGTCCTACATTTTCGTCTTTAAAGTTTTTAAATTGGGCCTTTGATTATGGAATAACCTTGAAGTTATCATCGAACTATTATCCCTAGGGTAATGGTTTGGTTGAGTCCACAAACAAAAATTTGTTGTGTCATTAAGAAATTGCTAGACAGGAATCCTAAAGATTGGCACACAGTTGAAATTTGTTCTTTGGGTAGATAAAACTCGAGCTAAGAGTTCTTTAGGAACTTATCCTTATCACTTGGTGTATGGATAGGATCCAGTCTTCCTCGTACAATTGAAAATCCCAACTTTGCAATTCATGCAAGAATACCTAGAGGGTGAGGATAGGCTCTAGACACGATTGACACAATTGATGAATCTAGAAGAAAAAAGAGACACGACCTTAGACAACTTTTCTAGACATCAGGGAGTTGTGAAACGTTGGTTTGACAAAGAGGTGAAGGTGAAAACTTTTAGAATTTCCGATTTGGTTTTGTATTGGGACAAAGCTCATGAAAAGAAAGGTGGATATGATAAGTTCGATAAACTTTGGAAAGTTCCCTATCAGATCTCCGAGATTTCGGGAGATAATGTGTTCAAAGTGAAGACCTTAATTGGAAAGCACATTTTGGAATTTTGAGTGAATTTTGGAAAGTTTTGACAGTATGGGCGAGTGGTAAAAGATAACCAGGAAAGGTAGGAGTTGGAAGACAAGTGGATGGGGAAGTTATATTCTTGGAAATGCAAATATTCTCCCCTCTTGGTCATGAGTTTTTCTTATGCATGTTATTTAGAGGGTTTTGGTTCCAATTTCTGATTCATTGACTTGATATTTGCTCATTGTTTTGCCGTTCTTCAGAGGTTGTCAAAATTGTGGAGTAGACTGAATGACGAGAGTTTGAAGGTTTCCAGGAAGGTTAAGAACAGGAGTTTGAGGCGCTTCTATGTGCAAGTTCATGCATAATTTTCCATTGTGAAAATTGGTATCAATCTCATTTGTTTATTTCAACAGTTTGTAAGGGTTTGGTTGTGGGTTTGTGTGTGTTTTGTTGCAGCTTTAATTACAGAAATGGAGTCATTTTCTGCTGTTATTTCATGTTATAATCAGACATTATGTGCTCTAGATCTTGGGTTATGAGTTAGGTGGTGTTTTCCATGCATTTTGTGTTGCAGGATAGCTCTAGGATTGATAGGTTTTTGTGATTTGTATTTCTGAGTTTGAATAAACCCTTGACATCCTTGAGGCTGTGGGTTCTATTGTTATTAGCATTTCTCATGTGTTTTTTTGTTGAGAACAGTAATTAAGAGTTTGAGGATTTTATCCAGAAGTTGCAGTGGTTTTTCTCTGTGATTGAGCTTTAGATTTTTGGTTCTATTTGATGGGTTTTGCAATACAAGTATATTACTGATATCTGATGTATTTTGCAGCAAATATGATGTAAAGCAATATCCAAATCAGTAATATTCATTCTACATCAGTTGCATTAAGTTTCAAACTCATTTGTTTGTGCTTTGTTGAACATTTTGGTATAGCCGATTTCACTGTTATTCCATTCTTTGCAAATATGTAATAGAAATTTAAAGAAAGTTTTCAAATTTGATTTAATATGTAGCAAGGGTTATCACAATTTGAAGCAGAATATGCTAGATTCAAATTTGAATCACCTAGTCAAACTTGCCTTCAAAACAATAGCCACAAATATTTACAAAATATTGGCCTTTTATTACAAATTTGTTCATCCTACAACGCTATTCAACAAATACTTTAGAAAAAAATTAAATTAAAATAATTTTTGGTGATGCAAAATTGATCTTACACCATGGATGCTTCTACATCAATGGTGGATTATATATATAGCTGATCAAATAACTTTCTAGGTTGCCAAGAGTCATTCTTGTGAATAACTTTGAAAGATACACTTGTTGGTCCAAAATGTTTAACCTATTAAGCACAAGCACGAAACTTGATAGGTGCATGACATTTTTGAAATATTGGGAAGAAGTCATTATTCATCTCTAAGTCAAAGAAGAACCTCTTATGAGATATTTGCGCATGTTGCTAGTATCAAGTTAGAAATCTTGCACTTGTGGTGTATGGTGAGCTATGAACATCTTTTTGCCTTCAACCCATATGAGGGCAAATTGTCTTCAAGAATGGTGAACAAAATCAGAGGGTACATATGAATATTGTGGACAATAGCCTTCATAGGATTTATTGGCAAGAAAAATGTCATTTGATAGAAGGATCTAAAAACTATGAACATTATAAAATGCTTCATCACTTAGATACAGTAAAATTGGAACATTGAAGTTTGCACTTGCGTAGAAATTCAAGATGTAGGTTGGTTAGAGAGATACAATAGAGTTTGGAAAAAAGGTTGATGAGATAGGTTTGGAACTTTGATGTTTGTGGATTGAGTTAATATAGCTTTAGGACAATCAGATTTGAGGAGGGACTTGCAATGTCTTCATTTTAATCCATTTTATATTTTCTTGGAAACTCAAACTTTCCTGGAAAGTGCGACTTTTTTTAGAAGGAAATTTTAACAAGAAGTAGTTTTGGAACCATGACATGCACAACCATAGTTTTCATGTGCAAATAAGATAGTTTGTGAGCACTTGACACTTCTTGGACAAGTTTGTCAGCTTGGGAGAGCACCAACTTTCATATAGACTACTATCCAATGCATTTAAGGTATTGATGGTGTGGTCAAAATTCATTTTTTGGTCCATTTTGTTATTTTCTATAACTTTGTGGGGTTTGTGGAAAATTATTAAATTATTTAATGGTTAATACTAAAGTTGTTGAAAAAGTAAACATAAATGGCAACTTATTTTTAATTTTTTGAAAAGGTTATTTAAATGTGCATATAAATTGTCGCTAGGATCATGGTGATAAAAAGTGGTCATAAGGACAATTTACTTTATTATTAAGAAAACAATCTTTTTGAACCATCAATTTAAAAAGCAAAAAACGTTTTTTTGTAGAAGTAGTGAAAAAACAAAAAATGCTTTTTTAAGAAGCAACAAAAAGGAAATCAAATTTTAATCAAGGTTGCCAGGAGATTGGTATTGGTATTGGTATTGGAGATTGAACTTGGTATCGGTACTGATATGCATATTTTTGAAAAATAGGAGAGGGGGTACATGGAGACACCACTTTTTTTTAGTATAATTTAATAATTTTCTAATAGCAAAACTAAAAAAATTAATATCGCAAAACAGAATCACAAATGCTCTTAATTTGCAGGAGTCTAAGATGTCTCTAGTATGGGAGATGCGTCCCAGGGGGTTGAAGACGCGTCTCCTTGCTACTATGATTTTATCCTAAAAAGTAACTATAAAAAAGTTATAAAAAGAGGCCGGATCTTGAAAAAAGGGTTATTGAGTTATTTTTAATTTTAATATGCTCTAAGAAAGAACATGAGTAATATATATTTTTTGAGTACAAAACCCCTCATGAAATACTTGTTTTGGGGATGAAAACCCTCTTTGTTGGATATGGTGATTTCACCATGAGATGACATTTGTGCTGCAATTGAAGTTTGTTGCATGATTTTCTTGGTAATATTTACTTGAGTTTTCAAATGATTGAATAGTAAGATTTTGGTATGCATTTTGAGTTGTTTTGTGGTTACTTGAATTTTCAAATGATTGGATAGTAAGATTTTGGTATGTTTGGGATACATTTTGAGTTGTTTTGTGGCTGGGGTTGCTTTCATAGTGGGTTGTTGTTTTGGCACATGAAGGTGATTAAAGAGTATTTTAAGTATGCATTAGTTCTGATTTTGACAGTGTGGCAGCAGTACAAAGTTGTATCAGCACTAGATCAGCTTCTTGCTTTAAGTTTCAATGTATACTTCAGCTCGATTGATAAACACAAATTTTGGGTATGATAATCTATTCTCATTTTGAGTTTTTAAGAATAATTTATGTTATTGCGGCAATTTGATTTTTTAATCAGAATATTATATCAGACTTATTCCTGCAGTATATCATTCATATATGCTTTTTTGTAGTGCATCCATGCTTGTCTTGTAAACTTGTTGACGTGTATTTTGTACACTATCAAACACAGAATAAAATACCCAAGGGTACCTTATCCTCTCTTGAATAAAGTCTCCGAATGCTGAAGATGTCGCAAAAAGGATCAATCGGGATGACTTCAAGGTTCTTTGCTGTAGGATCTCTACGTGTGGATAAGCTCTCTGTGGTATGATGTGATTTGCTGGAATCACAAGGGGACTTACACTTGTCGACCTAAACGTCTGATTTGCTTTGAATATTGCTGGAACACAGGATTTCACTGGCTTAGATTTGAAAAAAAAGGAAAAAGGACGAGGGCGAGGAAAGAATCTAATCCTAACACTAAGAATGTAAGAGCAATGAATGATCTTTGATGAAATTCTAACTAAGTCTTGTTTTGACATCCCAGGACCATCTCCACAAAGTTAGTGCGATCTTCGAAGGAAAGCTTTATGATGTTCAGATCATCACTACAGGCATAGACACCATCAGGCTGATGCATATCAATGAAGAAGCAACAATTGAAGTTAAGCTTAAGTTGAATGATTCCAGTTGACTACACAAGGCAAGTCTGCAATCAACAAACTGCTAGTAGTATGGATTACGAATTTCACCATCAATCAAGCACATTTCTTCCACTCATCTAATAACATGAAATCAAATATGAGAAGTATAGAGACCATGCAAATTGTCGAATCGACCCATAAATTTCACCATTTCTTCAATGAAGTTTTACAAGTCTTTTACAACAACATCTTGGCAACAATCTTTGCCTTCTCTCTCTACTCTACTCTAATTGCTATTCTATCAACTGGCTAATCACCTTCTAACTACTCTCTATTCACTAACTTCTTTCTAACTGCCTTTACAAAATGAAGAGCCGGGGCTTATATAATGCCCTTAATACAATTCGATGGCTAAGATCAATTTGAGATCAATGGCCAAGATTCAACAATGAAAACCCTAATTAGGGTTTGTTACAACCATTACATAACATTTAATGCTTGACCAATGATAAAATTACATTTTAAGGACACATGTCTTCTCCGGAAAATTTGACCAATAGATAGCTGGGGTAGGTACATAGAAGTTTGTGCCACCTCCCATGAGTTAGGTACATTGAATTTGGACATGCTAAGGTGGACCTATCCGACTGGAGGAGTGATGACTAGGATGCCACCTCGTCTAACACTTGCAACTTGGTAGATATCCAATTCGATGATGCTGAGAAGCTAGTCTTTAATTAACTCTTCTGAAACTATCTGCTTCTTCAACGAACCCTTGCTCTGACTTCTTTTATCTTTGATGTGTAGGATGATGTACCTCGCCTTGGAATGCTGGATTGGAGAAGGTTATTCCTAATGATGTTTGACCGAGGAACGCCGTCCTTGTCGATGCTAGGCTGGAGGAAGTCGCCCTTATCCTTGCTTGATCTTCTTTGATGAGAACCTGCCGACTTGTAGATCCTCCGGGCTTGGGAATCGCCATTTGATACCTACACAAAAATTCCAAAATTAGTATTATATCTTGAAGTGTAGAATTTAGACTTAAAAAGGAAGATTTAATATTTTAATTAGGAAACTTCATGATAAATCTTGAGTTATCATTTCCTAATTAACCATGTAATACTTAGATTTTTCCAAAACAAATGTCCAAAAATCAAACCTTAAACAAGGGTGTCAAGATGATTTTGCCATACCTCCTCTTGAGTATTAAACTCTAAGAAATGATGTAAAAATAGATGAATTTCGCTAGGCAAAGTTTAAATCATAGCCTCCTCTTGGATGAATCATGCTTCCATTAACCTCCAACACTTAGCAAACTTCGCCTCCAATCTTCTGGATTTCGCTCCTCAAATTGCTCCTCAATTAGCAGAATTTCGCGTCCAACATGCTATATTTCGCTCCTCCAATTCGCACTTCAACTTTGCACTTGAAAAAGGATGAATGAATGATTAAAACTTGAACAAAGCATCTCCTATTATATAGAGCGCTCACCCCTTTGCTTCCTCTAAGGCTGACTTGTCAAACAAAAGGTGAAATAATAAATAAAACCTCAAAAGAGTAGGCCGACTTGGTTAATAAAAGCAAAAATAAGGCCTTGAGCGCTTTATATTCAATTTTAATTTAATAAAAATTAATTTTAAATGCCCCCAAAATAAAAGTTCGATTTTCCCAAGGCTTAAAATTAATTTATTTAAATGCCAAAATACTTTTGATTTAATGCTAATTCAAATTTCCCGAATGCCTCAAAATTAGCAATTTTGGCGATCTAATGCAATTTGGAGAGTATGAATTTTCAAAACAAGGCTTGATTAAACTCCATGATGATTTCGCTCTGAACCCTCTCTGAGGGTCAGGAGCGATTTTCTAATTCTAGCCTTGAATACTTCGCATCTTGCCTTCAAAATTTCCTGGAAGGTAAATTGATATCCAGTTAATGTGTTGCACTTCAAATTTGACATTTTGCGTGAGGAAAAATAGGTGGAAATGTCAATTTTGCCCTGGACCCTCAGCAAGGGTCAGGAGCAATTTTTCATTTTTTAGCTGGAATCCACCTTAACTTGATTGTTGACCCTTCAATGTCACTCCCAAAATCCATTTCCTTGCACTACCAAGTTAATTCATCAACAACTTTGGAGGAAAAAATGTCCTTAAAGGCAATTTCGCCCTGGACCCTCAGCAAGGGTCAGGAGCGATTTTCTATTTTTTGCTCAAGATTAGCATTTTTCAATGTCCAAAACCTCTCCAAGACATTTCAACTAGGCCCTCTCACTGACTTGCAAACTTAGCTCTATCAAATTTTGGAGAAAAGGTGCACTTTTGGTGTTTTTCACCCTGGACCCTTAGCAAGGGTCAGGAGCGATTTTTTAAATTTTGACCACAAATCTTCACTTCCTCACCAAAACACTTTCTCACCAAGCTAGATCCCGTTTAGGCCTCCAAAATAAGCAATAAAATCTTCTTTCAAGTTTTTTTCGCTTTGGACCCTCGCTGAGGGTCTGGAGCGATTTTTGCAAATTGGGCTTAATTCTCCATCCCTTTTCATTAAAACTTTATTCATCATTTGGCAATGTCCTTCCTTTATCCATCTCATCCAAACTCGCTTTGTTGTTACAAGGTAAAATGAAGATTTTCAATAATTTCGCTATGGGCCCTCTCTGAGGGTTAGGAGCGATTTTCGCTCTGGGCCTTTACTGAGGGTCACGAGCGACTTTTTAGTTTTAGGCATATTTCTCCATCCTTTGGACTCCAAATTGCTTCCAAGGCATAAAACATCATCTCCTCTTCCTATCCACACAAGATTTTGTCTCAATTCCTCAAACAAAGGAGAGAATCCTGAAAAATCGCTATGGGTCCTCTTTGAGGGTCAGGAGCGATTCTTGTAATTGCCTTCAAAATACTAACTCTCAACAATATCTTTTCACTTCAAGGCAATTTAAAAATTATTTCAAACCCATGCCTAACCTTGGCTTTCCTCAAATTTGGATGAAAAGTTCCTATATTAGGTTTTTCGCCCTGGGCCCTCTCTGAGGGTCAGGAGCGATTTTTCGCTCTGGGCCCTCTCTGAGGGTCAGGAGCGATTTTTTATTTTCTGACAAAAATCATCAAGTTTCAAAGGCAAAACAATATTCATCATGTTTTTGGAGGTCTCTTCTCCTTATCCTAACCTTGCCTTAGCACCATTTTGAAGAAAACATGCATTTTTTGAAAATCTCGCCGTGGACCTTCAGTGAGGGTCAAGAGCGACTTTTTGGTTTTAGGCAAATTCCTTTATCTTTTAATCTTCAAAACTTCTTCAGGCGGGTGGAGAAAGTCATTCATTTCCCCTTCATAATCAAAACTTGGTCTCTTTCCATTGCAAAATGAAGGAAATCAAAATCTCGCTGTGGGCCCCCTTTGGGGGTCAGGAGCGAAATTTTGACTTTTTGAACTCTCCGTCAGGATAATTTTATGGAATATAACATTTAAGTATAAGAAAATGTCACTTATACTTTAAGTTATATTCCATATATACTTTCAGGATGTTTGAGAGTGGTTTCAGACCTCCAGGAGTTATATTGCAAAATCTAGTTTTTGGAGGTTTTTCAGTTTTCAGACTTAGCCAAATTTCAGGATCAGGACTTTCCAGACTTAGCCAAATTTCAGGATAAGGACATCACTCCAGCAGGACCTGCTATCCAGGTGATCCCCTTGGCGACACTCAAAACGCAAAGGCTAACAGACAAAACCCTAAAAGACCTAGAAAACAAACCCTAAAAAGCAAAAAGTAGGGGTCCCCATTTGCAATGGGGCGATGTGTGAAATGGTCACAACAAAACCCCAGATGGTAGTACCGCTGGAGGTATATATGTATGCATTTTATCTTGTAAAATTGTATGGTTTACTGTCAATTCATATGCATATCATACTGATAGGTCTTGGTCAGTTCATCATTATTCCCAATGTATTTCATTTGCTTGTTTTGGGATTCAACAGGTTGGTTTAATCAACCATTTTGGTTTGAACCAGTTGAGACATTTTGCTAGTGGCTTGCATTAATGCATGTTGTCCACTGTAGATGTGTTGATTGAGGTACGTGTTGATTGAGGTACGTGTTGTGACCTAATCACACATCACCCCATTCCGAATGGGGACCCCCCTACTTTTTTGGCCCTCTCGATCTTTTGGTTTTGGTTTTTGGGTCCTTTTTGTGGCAGTCTCATCAGTCCTCCGAGTTTGCAAGTGTTTGGGAGTCAGTTTGATCAAGTTTGCAGCTTGTTTGAGCAAATTTGGCTAAGTTTGGAGCTTCATTTGTTTGTTTTAGGGTTTTGACCTTCAGACTTGAATTTGAGGCCTTTCCTTTTGGGTTTTGGAAAAACTGAGTGTTGCATTGGAATCAGGACACTTTAAGGAACCTGCACGTGAAATTTGACCCAATTTTGAGGAATTTTCTAGTTTTAGAAAGTTCCTAGTTTGTACGGATTTGACTGCCTCCCAAATTGGTCTAATTTTGCCAAAAATCAAACTTACTATTTTTAGTAAGTTTCTATTTTTAGTAAGTGCTTTCTTGACTTGTTTCACCCTATTTGTAGCATTTTGAAACACTTTCTATATTTGGAAAGTCTATTTTGGCAGGCTCTTCACAGGCAAACACTGAAGATTGGGCATTCCTAATCATTTCTAAATCCGAAAATTGGAAAAGGCAGGTTAAGTGATAAAAAATGGCTAAGTATGGATTCACATTCCAGAAGTGGACAACATGGAAAATATTCTAAGTCTATCACAAAACTAATTCAAATCCAAATATGGCATCTTGAATTTGGAAAAAGATTAAATTGACTAAGTCTGGAAGGAAACAAGTCAAATTCCTATGGAAATAGCTCCCAAGGTCAAGGATGGGCGCTGAAAGGAGGGTGCCAAGGAAAGTTGGCAAAATTAAGAATTCCCTTTCCATAGTACTTTGGCACCTAGGTCAAAGGTAGGGTGCTAAATGGGGGTGATGGAGGAATTTCCTCCACCCTCCAAAATTCCTTAACATAGGCATTTTAGCGCCCAAGTCCAAGAAAAGGTGCCAAATAGGGGAAGCTTTGGAAAAGTTGAAATTCCTCCACTAGGGTGTTTTAGTGCCCAAGTACAAGTGTGGGTGCTAGAGAGACAGGTTCATGGAAAAATAAAAACACACAAAATTCCCCCAAAGAGAATTAGCGCCCAAGGAGAGTGGAGAGCGCTCAAACAAGGAGGTCATGGAAGGGTGTAAAACTTCAAAAATCCTCCACATAGGTGTTTTAGTGCCCAAATGCTAGAAAGAGTGCTCAAGAGAGAGCGTGTGGGAATTTTCCCCCACACTAAATGTTCCTTCATCACAACATTTTAGGGCCCAAGGAGATGCTATGGTGCAAATCCCAAGGGGTCAAGGAAAAACAAGAAAATTGAAAATTCCTTATCAAGGTGAATTCCATGCCCAAGGTTGCAACTCAAAATTCCAAGTCAAGGAAAATCAAAGATCAAGGATGAACTGGGAAAGAAAATTTCCCTCGGGAGAAATTTTCAAAAATCCATTTTCGGGCATCAGAATTCATCCAAATTTCAGATTTGGATTTGTGAGAGAATTTTCTCTCTTGGACCCTGGAACTCTAATGTGGAAAGTTCCTAAAAATTCTTCATGAATGAAATTTTCTCTCTCTTGGGGTTTTCGTTAAGTGGATAAAAGTAAAAAATCTGAAGTAAATCTATGAAATATCCTTCCAAAATTCAAAAATGGAAAAATCAGCGAGTTGGCAACAAAGAAGAGAATATTCCAAGTTATGATGCATAACTCAAGGCATTTATGGAAAATTCCATGTTGAAACTCAATGACAATGGTGGAGCCCGTTTGCATGGCATGTTGAAGAGGAAAGTATGACACATCATTAAAACAACTACCAATATTTGGTCTTTTGCTAACTTGGCAAGTTGGTGGAGAAATTCCTTTAAAGCAAGCAAATACAATTCATTTTTGACGTGCGAATTTGGAGAAAAGGTTAAAGTTGTAGAGAGATGGCGAAAGTCAGGCTTGAAGAATTTCTTTTTTCTTTTTCTTTTAAGAAGTTGATCGCAAAGGTTTTATTTTATTTCTAATTAGGAATTATCCAACTGGAAATTCTTCTCCGTCATTCTATTTGAATCCTAACAATAATTTTATGTTGATTTATTTTTGATTTTGCAGGAATGGCAGAGTGAAGTAAGCCAACGACTATTTCCAGATAGGCTCAGATCAAGGGTGAGATGAAAGGATTCCTTCCAGAATCTAAAATGGTGTCCAGATGGAAAGAAATCAGCGACACAAATTTGGGGACTTTCAACTTCCTTGCTTTCCAGATCAAGATGTTTGGATTAGTCGGACATAATCCATCACTTACCGCTACTAGGATTGTTAAGAGTGGAATTGTTGCAGCAGTAGGTTTCCCTCCATCTTTTCAATGTCCAGAGTTGATCCTAGAATGCGCGAAACACTACAACCTAGAGAGGACTATTTCAACGGAGAGTGGAAAGCTTTTGGCCAACCTAACTCCGGAAGCTATTGGTGAAACCTTTGGGATTCCATCACATCATTCAATGAATTACATGACTATGAAGAGAACTAAGGTGGTATACGGTGCAGGTCCTAATAGATGTGTTGAAATCATCAACAGGAGCTGGTTGTAGAAGCCAAGGCCTCACATCTCCAAGATGCCCGAGCAACTCACCATTTTCGAATTCAAGCAAGAGTATGTTGACTTGTTGATGATGTTGAGTAGAATTATGGGGTGTTCACATACCATCAATTTTGAGAAGTGGATGTTCTTCTTCATTGGTGAAGTCATGAGTGCAAATGGAATAGTAGATTGGGCCAGGATAATCAGCCACTATGTGCACAAACAACTTAAAAATCTAAAGGAAAAGAAGAACCAATCCTTCTATATGAGCTGTTATGTGATATATTCACTTGCAAGGATGAGTGGCTTTGATGGTTTGCCAGGAAATGGGCCCATGGGATTCAGACCAACAAAACTGAAAGTCCATGAGTGCTACCCCCAGCTGCACCTGTATAACACTAGTTCATTCAAATTGGTGAATGACACTTTTACCATTTACTTAACTAGGTTAATGTAGAATGAGCTTCATACAAGGGTGTCACCAAAATCCAGGGCACTGATACAGAAGTTCGGGGCCGTGTTCCTACAGTTTCCAAAATTTACTTATATCAGGACACAAGGATTTTTCTACCAGCCATACAAATTACCAAGATATCCGTCAGACAAGCTAGTGTTCTTGGAACTTATGAGACAATTGACAACTTATGATCAAATACAAAAAAAGAAAAGGAAGTTGTCCATCGAATTCCTTGTCATCCTTGGTGACTATGCAAAATTGTGCCTCAACCTGGTAACAGTTGAAAAGGCGGTGGAGGAATTGGTGTTTTATCACTTAAGGCCTTACACATCCAGATCTCACTATGATCCGTATCGTAAAATTAGGAAAGCTTGCTGGAGTGAGGTTTGTGCACAAATTTCACCTGGAATATTTTTGAGCCAATGCCAAGGACGACCTCGAGGTCAGGAAAAAAATGTTTTGCAGAGTACCCCTCAACATGATCAGAATCGGTAAAATTGTACAAGTCTTGGATCATGTGAAAGAGGATACAAAGTAGTGCAACTGGAGTTTGGAAAGGTCAAGGACCAACCTATTGAGTTGCCAGATTGGTCAGAACTTGAGGTGGATGACTTAGACATTTTAGCTAGGTCAGTTTTGAAGTCCACCAAGCAGTGGGTTGATTGACATGTGAAGGCGTTGAAGGAGAAAAATGTCCACCTAAGCTACCAGTTAATTGGAAATTTGGATTCCCACAGTGAGGCCATAGAAGGATCTTCAAAGGCCCAAGCTGAAGAAGGAGAAATTCAGCAAGGAAAGGCTGGACCTACTGAAGGAAAGGGTGATCCAAAGAAGCCTAGGACAAGGAAAAGGAAGGAAGCGTTCAAGAGGTGGAAATGTTCGCTAGGAAGAACCACAACAGAAGAGAGAAAATCTCCAATCAGTTCTTCTAGCGTTCAAGAGGTGGAAATGTTCACTCAAGAAAATCCATTGAATCCACCATAGAGTGATTTTTTCGGATACCACACTTGCATAGGATGTCCTTAGCATTAGCGTTTCACACACCAGGAGGTCAGAGACAAGAACTTCCTCCCCATCTAGAAGAACCATGCTAGGATAGTTTCGTAGAAACAATCCTTGGAGAAATGGAAGAAACTTCACAAGAGCATGTGCATATGGAGATTCAGGATCAACCAACAACTGCTCCAGATTGGCTGAGAGATAGATTGAGGAAAGAACCAGAAATCGAAGTAGATCCAGTACGGGAGTTGGAAGAAATTTTGAAGAGGATGGATAAACTAGCAGAGAAGAAGGCTGGATGAATCTAGATCTAGAACTTTGCATATAGCTGAGCTAGGAGCGGATAAGGATAGAAATGAGATCATGCCAGATGACTATGTAATCAGAGAAGTTGATTTAGGGCGTGCTTCCACGGTTCAGGTAATGGAAGACTTTGAAGGGTCATCCTTGGCCATGACAAAAACGATGCAAAAGATGAAGGCAAAGTGCAAAGGCTGAAAAGTGAAAACAGGGCCTTGTGCGAGTATATTAAGAGTTTCAAACACTCACTCAGGGATGAAGATCCGTCTTTTATTCCTAAGGAGTCCATTAATGAAGCTGAATAGGTTAGGAAAATTGCCCAATATTCAAAGGAGTGGATAGGGGTTGTTTTCAACACAGTCGAGAAATTCATTGAAGACTTGGCTAGCCTTCATTCCAGACTTGTTGCCCTCTTAAACCGGTTGTGTAAGGAAAGCACAATGTGGAAACGCCTTCCTAATGTCAATTAGTAGGAGAGATCATACAAGAATGCAGTTTAATACTCTTAAAAAACGTTAAGAATAACATAGACAAAACACATAGAATCAACACAGAGACAGAACACCAAGTATTATGTGGGAAAACCCTTCGGGGAAAAAACCCACCACCAACAGTTGAAACATTTTATTTCTAGTAAATGAATTTACAATAAAGTTTCAGTCTACAACTACAGGTATTCATTCACAGGTTCTCATGAACTGGACACTACAATCAACTCATGCTATCAATCTTTTCACCATAGTTATCCAATGGCTACATATATCAGATTGTCGTCAGTCTGCATTCATGAGAAACACATTATCCCACATGCACCAGGAAGTCGGGTCGGTTCGTATTCATATACACCGACAAGACCATCTTCAATGTCCAAGTGTTTATCTTTTGGACTCCGGTTTGAGTGCACACCCGTATTTGGTCTCTACTCCACTTGCTCGACCTCTAGCTCGCATCTTTGCCAGTCTATCACGGACTCACCGCTGGAATGAAGCTCTTCTTTGTCGTTGGGTCGCGATGGAAAGTCTAACAAGCAATTTCCCATCGCGACCTAGCGACCACCGTCGGAACTTCTGCGATCACCGTCCGATCATCTGCGATTTGCTCGACCTTTAACTCACCTTAGCCACTCTCCTGTCGGGTCCCACCACTTGGTCGCCATGTCGCGAGGGATAACATTTCGGGCACCTCACAACCTCGGTACAGCGACAACCGTTGATAGTCTCGGAATTTTACTCCACCTTTGATCTTCCTCGGATCTGCCATTGGATCTTCTCGATTTGCACGACCCTTATATCACCTGGGCCGCTCACTTATGCCATGTGTCACTTCCTGATTGGCTCCGGAGTCCCTGCCCTACCATCTTAGCACGACCTCACTAACCGCCGGAATGAAGCTCTTCTTTGTCGCTGGGTCGCGATGGATATTCTAATGAGCAGTTTCCCATCGCGACCTAGCGACCACCGTTGGATCAACCTTGATCTGCTCGACCGTTATCTCACCTGAGCTGCTCTCTTGCTGGGCCCCACCACTTGGTTGCCAAGCCGCGATGGATAACGTTCGTGCATCTCGCCATAGCAGTATAGCGACAGTTGTTGATCCACCTTCAACCTGCACGGTCTTTAATTCGCTTCTTTTTGCGTGTGCTTTGTCGCCAAGCCGCGAGGAATAACTTTCGATCATCTTCTTATCGCGGTATAGTGACAGCTGTTGGATCATCTCAGACTTGCTCACTCGATAGCTTGATCACAAGAAGAGGGTTCCTTCGGCCCATTGGCAAGAGTCACACCGACAGCTGTTCCATTGGGATAGGTTACTCTGATCAATCTGAACACAAGTCAAGTTAATTTGAGGCACATTTCCAACAGGTTGGAGGTTAAGGATGGTGCATAGGAAGATTTTCATATTTATCAGGACTTGACCATTCTGCAACTCAGAGCCATGATGAAAGTCTCGAAGCAGACACTGATTGACGGGAAAGTGATTAAGGGGAACGAAGCTTATGACTTCCCACAATGGTTTTATGTCATCTGCACTGGAAGGGAGGCCTTTGAGAGATTCAACATGGAGTCTTTAGCTTTGAAAGACTCGATCGGGAGGGTACATGAGGAAATCATTAGCGCAATTGAGGCCTTGTTTGCAAAAAGGTTGAATGAAGCCGGAGTGACAGTGAATTTCCTAAGGGCTCAGTTGCATGAATTCTTCTTTGTGGGATCATTTTCTAAGGCCCACTTTGAGAATGTTTCTTTCTTTTCTAGCACTATGCGGAGGACACATGAGATGGTGGCAGAATGGGAAAGTTTTCTATCCAAGAGTGAAGAAGAAATTGCTTTGATGGAGTTCTGGATAGAAAGTGTGCCAAGTGTCTCCATGGGAGAATTAGAGGCCGTCATCGCCAAATTCATTGCATATGCCATAAATGAACGAGATAATGGTCGTCCATTTTTGGATGAGGATCTTTTGACTGAGTGATATAGTGGCATACTTATTGCTGGAATATTTTAACCAAGTGGCAGCTAGGTCAACACATGAAGAATTAATAGAGCATCTTTTGCATGCAGCCGTCACATGTAGACTTGATGGTGCATTTATGACATGATGGGGTGATTTTTGCATGGAGAGAATATTCATTGCATAATTGGACAAATTTAGTAAAGAACGGTACATTTAATGCACTTTGTAATAGGCTGGAATTAATTGTATATGGGCATCATGGGTATTTATTGTAGATTCCCACCCTGTTGCATCATGAGTGGGGAATCTTTTTTGGGAAAACCCTAATTAGGGTTTGCATGTAGCCAAGGCATGAAGCCAATATAAAGGGGTGACCCCCCTCATTTGTAAGAGAAGAGAGATTGATTATGAGATTGTTACGATAAGTTGTGAAGTAGCAAATTTAATACATTGCTCAAATTTGATGGTGTATTCTTGTTTTGTTTTATGACTTGAATGGTCTCATTCTCTTCACTTAGAATAGATTTGCTTTCAAGTTGTTAGATGAACAAGATTTGATGGGATTGTTTATAGTGCAAGCCCTTGCTCATACCTTTTGTTAGTAGCTGATTGTTACTAACTTTTTAAGGTTAGTTTGAGCCTTTTATATTTGTGAACTTAACTTCGATCATTGGGTGGATATTGTTCTATGATGGTGTCCATTGGTGGTATGGAAACTCCCTTACAACCTTTGAAGATTGCACCGCCTTTGTGTAGTTGTCTTTTAGTGGTGAAGAAAAGTGTGGTTTCGTTTCACTTAAGCAATCCCTGTCTCCTTGTTCTTAGACTTAGATTAGATTAGAATAGTGTTTTTAAACCCTTTCCCATTTACTTTCAATACATTTTAAACTCGAAAAGTCCCCAAAAAGAGTCATTCAAAGCTAAATCATTCGCGAGTAAATTCCTTGAAAGTTGCGAAGTTGTTTAAACTTCTCTGAGTGTACGTAAGGCCCCTTGGATTACTAGTATATCACATCAGCCAACTGAGTCAAGCTTGTCGCATATAGGAACCTTGGATTCAATTGTCTAATCTTCCTGCAATCTTAGCACACAATCGCACTTTGATCAAGAGAGATCGAAGTGACCGTTAGGCAACTTTATTTTGTGTTCGACGCTGTCATAAAAACACGTCAACAGTATACTATGTTGTTTGCGTGTTGTGGTAGGCTTGCTGCCAT
Source organism: Cryptomeria japonica (assembly GCF_030272615.1). Taxonomy (NCBI): domain Eukaryota; kingdom Viridiplantae; phylum Streptophyta; class Pinopsida; order Cupressales; family Cupressaceae; genus Cryptomeria; species Cryptomeria japonica. The sequence goes on from NC_081411.1 coordinate 760,309,231, forward strand.
TTCGTTCTATTTGTATACATTGTAGTTTGTAGTGTGGTTGAAGCACTGTATGCGCTCACCTTGCCCACTTTGGGATCTGGGTGATTAGAAAGTGTGAAGGAATTGAATATGCATTTTATATTTGAAAATTAAAAAAAAGTTGTAGGAAGGTTTGTTACATTTAGTATCATGTAGATCTCCTTGGGTTCAAGAGTGGTTTCAAAACAATGTGAGCTTCAACAAGGCATAACTCTATCATCCATTGAATCTAAAAACAAAGTAGTTGTGAGTGCTTGTTGTGATGTAGTTTGGTTATATAGAATCTTGATGTATTTTTAGCTTCTATAGCATACTTCTCCACTTCCCTATCACAGTTAGATAGTTTTGAAGTTGGTAAAGAATTTGGTGTATCATGCTTTGAGCAAGAACATCAAGATCCATCATCACTATTTTTGGCAATTGGTGGATAGTGAATAGATATATATCTTCATTCTACCCTTTTTAGGGGCAATTTATTGATTCAATGACTAAACCACTTGGTTGTGGTTATTTTTTTTCAAATTTTAGGACAAGTCGGAGATACTAGTGTATATTTTAGAATGTATTAGGATAATGATGTAATGAGTATATAGTTAGATGTAGGTCTTTAAATAAGGATATTGATGTTGTTACAACTCTCTAATGATCTTGTTTTAGTGTCACTAATATGGTAGTTGTAATATTAGCGTTGTTGATATAATAGAAAAATTCTAAATACATTTTGTATTGGCAAAAGTAATTTGGGATAAACTAAAGAATATCTATGAAGGAGACGACAAGATGAAGAAAGCTAAGCTTCATGCACAAGACAATTTGAGAGTTTGAAGTTGAAGGATGAAGAAAACATTGCCACCTGTTAAAGTTGTGAAATACAACCTCACAGAACCCAGTGAACACCTGTATGCAAATAACCTGTCACAACAATGGAAGGTTCACACAAAACACAAAGATTGCTTTGAAACCTCAGAGCAAGAATATGCAATAATAATAATCAGATTGTTAAGGAATACAAAGGGTTCAATCCTTATAAAAGGAGATCAAAACCTAAGAGGAAAACCCTAAAAGACAATTAATAATTAATAATGAATTAATTATTAATTTTCATAAGTTTAGCTTCCTAAATTTAGCTTAACTGAAATAGAGAAAAGGTGACTTAATTATTAAATCAATATGATTTAATTAATAAGTAAACTAATACCTTTTACTCTAACACCCCCCTTAAGATGAAATTAGGGAGAAGCTAAAAAAAACTAAGGACTAGATGCTAGAAAGCTAAAATGGGTCCCGACAACAAGGCCTGATGAGGTACCCAAGTACAACGAAATCTTTGTAAAATGGAGAAAAAGGAGAAAAACTTGTGGAAACAAAACTCCTCTCCAAGAAGGGATGGAAGTTCAAGTGAAGGACTAAGAAGCCTCCAAACAAGAATGTTCCAAAAGATAGGAACAAAAGATGAGCATGAAGAATCACTGAAGCATGAAGAAGCTGCAAATATTGCCGAAGAATGACTGCTATGATGCTGAAATAAGAACCTCCTCTGAAACAAAAGATGATTAGGATCAATAAGACATGAATCTGCCGCCGGAATCGTGAAAAATGGAGAAACTGGTGAAAAGTTATGAGCTCGAGACTGAAAACAACACCTCTGACTTCAAATGGCTGTAGAATGTACTAGCAACAAAAACATGTGATGAAACCCACAAATATGGAAAGTAGACAAAACCGGCTTTTTGACGACATCTCGTTTGCCAAAAAACGATATAATATGTCCAAGTTATGGCCAAAAGAAAAGAAATTACCCAACGTCGGAAAAAAACATTCTTCGACGGAAAAAATCACCATGCCGGAAAAGTGGTTGTTGGCGGAAGCTGGCCAGTTTTTTGTTTTTTTGGGGGGGGGAAGAGGTGCCGCCGACCTGCACTCCGGACGGCTGTGGTCCGTATGGACCTACAAGGGGTACGACCCCCGCCCCTTTTTTAAAAAAAAACTTTGTTTGCATAAAGCGCCTTTTTTGATAGATTTTTTTTTTGCAACAAATATTTTGGTTTAATTTTTTTGGAAAAAGAATAAACCAAAAAAAAAAAAAAAACCTGATTTTTCTCGAAGTGCGTGCAGATGGCTGTATAGGCAAATTTTTTGTCTCAGAGGTCAACAATGCCCAAAGTAGTCGAATTATATATCAAAATTTGTGGAATCGGCCTCCTTAAGCTAATTGTGAGGTCCTTTTGGGCCCAAATTGCTTCGAAAAATAGATACCCCCTTGGATCACAAAAAAAGTTGAATTTTCAAACTCTCACAGATCTGGCACCGTGAATCAAAAATTTACAAACAAAAGGTCAATCTTGACTATTTGAAACGTGTCGGATTCAATGGTGAGGTCCAAATCAACCCAAATTGCACAGAAGATCTGCTATAGGTAGAATCTCCCAATTTGAAGAACATGAAAGCCTCAAGTCTGAAGCTCTGATACCATGTTAAAGTTGTGAAATACAACCTCACAAAACTCAATGAACACCTGTAGGCAAATAACCTGCCACAACAATGGAAGATTGACACAAAACACAAAGATTGCTTTGAAACCCCAAGCAAGAATATGCAATAATAACAATCTGCCTGTACGCAAATAACCTGTCACAACAATGGAAGATTCACACAAAACACAAAGATTGCTTTGATTGTTATTATTGCATATTCTTGCTTTGGGGTTTCAAAGCAATCTTTGTGTTTTGTGTGAATCTTCCATTGTTGTGATAGGTTATTTGCATACATGTGTTCACTGGGTTTTGTGAGGTTGTATTTCACAACTTTAACACCACCTATTTGCTTCCCGTGGATGAACTTGTCAATACTAGAAGAGGTCTTGTTGAAAAGATTGAAGATTTTGTGATTGAGCCAAAGGTATTAAGGTCTTTCCCCTTGAGATTTGTTGTCAAAATTTTTGCTATTGAGGAGTTTTAATTGCAAATAAGTAGGACTTTTTTTTGTTAAATGTCCATATAAAAATAAAAGTAGTGATGATGAGGAAAAGCATAACATGAAGAAAGATAACAAACATCATCAAAATAAAAAGGACTACAAAAGGGTAGAGTGAGAAAAAGAAGAGCTTCACAAATAGAAGAAAAGCCTCTTTTCAAGAGGGAAGTAGTTGGCCCGAGGAGAGTTTGTCCTCTATTGGTAGAGAAGGGATTCTATTCATGGCAATTGAAGCAAAAAGATTATATCATGAAAAACGAAGACAAGGAAAAAGAAGAGGAGTTAGAAGGAGAAGAGAATGTTGATGGGGAAGTAGATTTGGAAGTAGAACCCATTGTTGGTTGAAAATTTTTTACACTTGGGTAAATATACAAAATTGTGGTTTCAACTACAGTGTGTGAGTAAAACTCTCCTAATTAAGGGAAGGCTCCCCCTATCTAACTACAACTTTAAAAATAAAATAGGATGAGACAACAATCTTTCTTCTTCTTACAAGAAAGTCAATATCCTAAGGTACCGGTTCTTCCCCTTTTGGCCTGAGTCCGGGTCCTGGTTCTTGCCCGGTCCTGGGTTCTCCCTGGGTTCCTCCCGGGTCCTTCCCAGGTGGCGGGGTTCCCTGTGGGTCCTGACGTAGGACCCACAGGGAACCCCGCCACCTGGGAAGGACCTGGGAGGAACCCAGGGAGAACCCAGGAGGACTTGGGTGAACCCAGGCTCGTGGGTTCCCAAAAACTGAGCCCACGGGTCAAATAAACAATAAAAAAGACTTTTTAAAATAGTTTTTTTAATAATAGAACTCTAATTCACCCCTTTATGACTTTTTAAAAAAGACTTGAAACTTGAATATTATCTTTTTTGCAAATTATGAATATGATATTAGACTTTAGTTATTAGTTTATTGATTACATTTGCAATATATGAATATTTATTGGTATTGGCAATTATGGATTTATGATTTATCATTTATGTATGGAAAGTCACATTGTATATTTTATTTTTGTATGGATTGTATATATTTAACATATATATAATGGGCGTATACATATATATATATACCCAATAATTTTTTGTTTTTGCTGAATGTGCACCCGAATCCAAACCTGAACTGGTAAGTTAGACAATATCCTTTTCTCTTCACAGAAAAGTGATAGCGATTTGATATAAAACAACAGTAACAACTTTCGAAATGAAATGAGAGAAAGGAAATGAAGTTTCCTGAAAGCTCAAAGACTTCCGTCACTTCCTTCGGGACGAGACAACAATATCAAGCTCAAAGACTTGATTATGTGAAGTCCTATCTACCCTTTTCTATACTAATTCTATCAAGAACAAATTATAACAGCTTAAAGACTGGAATATCTTTTTTCTTTTCTACTTAAAACAATGGGAAGTAGTATAAGCTCAAAGACTCATAGCTATTTCTCACAAAATCTACTTCTAAATTCTATTAAGAACAAGTGTAAGAACAAAGTCTTATTGCTTTTCCCAATAGAACTTTTACTTTAACTAAATTAATTTTGAATACTTGCAGCTCAAAGACTGCAAATCAGATTTGATTAAGTTTTCAAAGAAACACTTGCAAGAAAGGAAATATGGAACACAAACTCAAGAATGTAGCACAAAGACTCAAAGCATGAGCAATTTTCTTCTATTCCTTTCAATTCTTCAATTTACACATAAAAGCTCAAAGACTTCTTTGCTGCAAATTTGGTAGAGTTTTTGCTTGCTTTCCAAAAGATAAAAATTACAATAGACCCCTCAAGTATTTATAGAAGAGGCTCCCTTGAGAAAAAGGTGGGAGGATCCTAACTAACTTGAGAAATTCTCTCAACCACCAAGACTTATTCAATAACTAACTATGACTTATTCCAATTACAGTCCTAACTGAACACAACTTGTAGTTGCCTTACATGTAATTACAAAAGTGCAAGTAAAGACTTAACTTGCAATTTACAAAAGGTTTTTACATGTAACTTGTCAAAAGAAAAACTACAACTAAAAGATTACAAATCTGGAAAAATACAACTAAGGGTTGAAAAACACTTAAGCTGCAGCACGTGAAGACATGAATCCTTCAAACTTCTGGAAGATCATTCATATTTCATCAGGATCCGGTTCATGGGTGTTCTTGGCAACAATCATGGTCTTCACAATGGTATCATGGCATCGAAGGAGCGTAGAGTTGTTCTTTTCGAAGATGGACTGAATTTCATGCAAAAAGATTTGGTGTTTCATCAAAATTTGAATTGAAGCAGCTGAGAATTGTTCACTCCTCCATTCATTATGAATCCTCATCTGTAAATCTGCAAGAACTTCTTCTTTTGGTATCAGCTCTCCATCCTAACTTATCATGTTGCAAGAGGCCTTTTCACAATGAGAAACAATATCTTGGAAAACTTCACCCCGTAATCTCATTGAATCACCAATCTCCTCAATGAGGGATTTAAGAACAAGGGCCTTATTTTCAAGAAGCTCTTCAAATTCAAAGTACATGACCCTGGAAGGGATAATGGCATGCTCCTGTTGTTGGGGCATGGTGCGCCAGATTGTCAAACTACCTTCAACACTTTCCAGATTCTTCTTAAAAGCGTCGGAGGTATGACTTAATTTCTCTTCAATAGTCTCCAACTTAGACATCATCTAAAAAATATCTTTCAGCACTTGTGCACATAGATCATGAAGCTGATCAACCCAGGAATCCAATGCTTTACTTTTTGAGAAGCCCTTTCAACACTACGAATTGATTCTCGTGCCTCGGTAGAACTTGAAGGATTAGTCACCTCATGTTTTGTGATTTTACGAACAGCTGCAACAAGTTGTTGGTTGTCCTCTTCTAGCTTGTCTTTCTTAGCTAAAAGTTCATCGCACCGCCGTACCAGTGAAGCTACAGAAAACTGAGCATCATGTTTAATCACCTCATGCGTTTGCTTACCCAATTCTATCCTTGTAACTTTGTAATCAGCAGCTGACATCTCTTCAAGTGGCTTATCTACAAGAGGTTCAACAATTTCAGCTACCTTCATCTTGTTGCTGTCAACAGTTACCCTAGAGATAGTCTTGGCCTTTTTAGCAACCTTGGGTCTAGACTGTTTAAGTTGCTGATAATCAAAGGCATCAGGTGAGATTTCTTGCTTCTTCCTTTTTGGGGTAAAAGAACTAAGCCACGGAGGTAAAGTCATCAACTCTCCTTCAATAACAATTGCAAGCGAAGGAGAAGCAGTTTCTGTTTGAACAACTGTGGTCATCCTAGGAGGAGTGTCTGTTTGGATGGCGACCACGGTTTGCTGAGTGACCAATGGGCATGAAGATTGCCTCATAAATTCTTCAAAGCCAGAAGTGGAGGTATCAATCTTTGACAGCTGGATACATGTAGGAGTATCTTCAGGAACTTCTAGCACACTCTCTTGTTGATGATCAGGGGGCGACTTGTATGCTGAAATAGGAACAACATTCTGAGGAGACTCTTCCACCATTGTGTCAGAAGGAGAAAGGGGCGTCTCAATGGAAACTGAGGAAGGGATCTCATGAGGTGAGTCCGAAGCTGGAGACTTAGGAGTATCATCAGATTGCTGCCATTCTTCTGGATTATCAAGATCGATCACCTGAACATGAAACCGTGACTTTTCCTTCCCACAAACTATCGTCTCCTCAGGAGGAAGCACTACAGCCCGACTAAGGCACAATTTGATCTTGGTGCCAGAAGATGATGCACCTTCCTTGTTGTCCACCTGAATCTTAGACTTACATCCAAGAGGCTTCGTAGAATTATCTTCTTTTCCAACCTTGATTTTGATGAGTCTAACACCATTACTTTACAACCAAGCGTTGGTGTTAGCCAAGATAGGCTGAAATCTCTCAAGAATGGATATGCACTCCTTTTTTTGACCATTGGATTAAAGGAAGTGGAGCTTCCTCAACCCTTTATGAAATATATTCAGGATCAAGTACATGCTCATCGTCAATCATCCGTTGTGGAATATCCACCAAGTTCAAATCAACAACTTGCTCAAGAGTAAGCCTGTAGTAATCCATCTTCAGAATTTCCACTTCTGTACAAAGATCTACCCAGATATCCTCAATACGATGCACGTGCATGAAGGATTTTTTGATCTTTTCCTTCATACCCCGGTAATCAAAATCAGCTCTGGACTTAAACCTTTTGAGGTTAATTTCCTGCATCTCAGTCTCCATAGCCTTGGTTTTGACGGATGTGAAAAGAGAATACTAGCCAATTTTCAATGGGTTTGTTGTAGAAATCCCCATTCCAACTTTATGTTTGACAGACTGATGAGCGTGGACAACCATGATCTGTCTTCCCAACTCCATAAGAATGATCTTATCAGTTGGGTATCTAGGGAGCATGTATGGCTGTCCACTATAACATCCGACTCTCATATAGGTAAAGGTCGGGAATTGAAGAAACAAGCATCCATACTTATTCACTCTTTCCCATGCCTCATCTGATACCCTTTTGTTCTTCAGAGTTTTGTCAAACTGACACATGAAGTAACCGAATAATGCATCTTGAACTCTTCTAAAATGCAATCTGCTGGGTCTCTAAGGCAGCTGATCATAGTATTCCCATACCGGTATAAGCGAGCGGTCACCCTTGGTAGAAAGACCAGGGAAATGTTTGAGTGATGCTACCAAATACACTAAGTATGAATTCATGTAGAAATTCATGGTGGAAGGAACTGCTGCAAGTTGTTCGCACAAGGCATTGCTGATGACTTCTCCCCATGATATATGATGGGACTGCCTTATGAACATGACGAACTGGCACATCCAGAGCTCAAAAACATTAGAATGTTCAAGACCCATTATCTTGCTGAGGAGGGTTATGATGTCTCCAATCTCCCATTTGAAGTCACAACAGTATAACTTAGCCCACCTTGAGAAGGTGGCTCGTGGCTCATGAATCCACCTGTTAATATGACGTTTGCAGTCCTTCTTCCTTTTCACATAGTACTCAGCTGCACTATCTTTGGAGATTTCCATATAAACAGGTGCCGGTGGTATTTTGAAGACTTTCTCAATTGTGTTTGTGTCAAGGCAGATTATTGCTTCGCCATCATCATTTTTAATGGTTCTTGTCTCCTTGTCAAAGTGATGGGCGCAAGCGAGAACAAATTCAGGTTCTAGGGCAGCCACTAGAAAAGAAGATGAGTGATGGATATGGCTGTCCAACAACCGCTGCATATTGCTATCCTGCGGATCCTCCACCCTCTTTACAAATTCTGACATGTCCACATGCCCTATCTTTGTATCTTTTATGCGATCCAAAGGAGAAGAGACTTGAGAAGGAGAAACCTCATTTTGGTACTTATCATATTTATACTTCATCTTCTTCGGAATTAGAGATGACGGTAAATCTGACATTAAAGGACAACCTGGTATACTGCGATGAAGACTTAAAAGTGTTAAGGCAACATCATAATCAGCTGCAACTAACATTTTTCCTTTTTCAAATGGGAAGAACTCCAACCCTTGCACTTCACGATTTTGTGATAGAAAGAGGGGAAATAAATGGGAAATGCGAGGAATCTTGACTTTGACCAATTTTGGATCTTGGGGAAAATTTTACAAGTATACAAGTTTGGGAAGAATGCATATGTAATCGGATTTTTAAAACCCGAATGCAAGTATACTTGCAGGAATTAGACTAGTGGGAAATGACGTGAACAAAAAGTACGGATATAGGCGTTATGGGTGGATAAAAATGGAAAGACTTTGGGAATGACATTTTCATGAAAATGGGAAGAAATTTGAACATGCAATCCGGTTTTAAAAACCTGATTTCGGAAGGATGGGCATTTTTCATCTTTGCAACTTGGAATTTCAACAAAAGATGGTTAAAAAATTTTAACCGTAAAGGAAGAACAATGATTTCATCCAACTTGTAATCGGGATTTAAAATCCCGAATACAAGTAAAGAGGGAAAATGGGGAAGATCAATGCAATTCAAAAATTGCTTATCAAGGAGGAAATTCTCTCACAAACCGATTTTTGGGGAAAAAACAACATATTTACAAATTTACAACTAAAAGGGAAAATAAGAAAACAAGAAAACAAGAAAATGAAACAAGAAAAAGGAAAGAAATCATACCTCGCTCCAATCTGAAAATGCTTCTTCAACAAGATGATTAATCTTTGAATGAAGAAAACAATCCCTTAAATAAGCAATGAATGAACTCCTGTTGACGTGTCTGAAATCGCATTGCTGCAGACTCCATACGGCCAACGCAGAATAGAATAACCAGTTGAGTATCCTATCCTCTCTTGAGATAAGGAAGTCCCTAATGCTGTTTTTGGTTTGATTAAAGGGGACGACCTCAAGGTTTTTTTTGTCAGGTCTTGATGTAATGTCCCCACCTTTTTAGCATCTCATTGGAGTTCTTAGCTTTTACATTCTCCGAAGGCTAAGTGGAGAAATAAGGAGAAATTGATTAAATTAATTTCTTATTAAGTCATTAAATAAAATAAAATTAAAAAAAGGTGACTTTATATTTAATTAATTTAATTAAAAGTGACTTAAGTGATTTATTTAAATATTTTAATGTTATTATAAAGTTATAAAGTAACTTTATAATAATAAAGTCACTTTAATATTATAATGTGTGAATATGTCTTTAATCCCACATTGGCCAAGAAAGTGTTCGAGCTCTCATAAGAAAGAATAAGAAGGGACTTAAGAGCTCATTTTATATCATCCATCCAAAGAATTGATATTTGTTTGTTATGAACTTGGGAGAAGAAGCCAAGGGTTTCTGATTCAGTCAGCCATTGGAGAGTGACAATTCTTCAGTGTTGCAACCATTTGAGGTGGTGAAATATCCACTAAATTTGGCATTTCAGGAGAGCTTCATTCTGGAGTTCTATTTGGGCTTTAAAAAGAAGGGAAGACATCTAGGGTATGCAGATTTTCGAATATATATTAATTGCAGACCTACAGTTTCATTTGGCAGCCATTAAAAATCAGAATTGAAGCAATCATTTCAAAATACAATTGCTGCTACAGTACCCGCGCTACAGTAAACGCTACAGTACCACCGTACGGACTGCTACAGTACAGCGTGAACAGTACCACGTGAATAGTGCCTCCATACGGATTGCTACAGTACCGCGTGAACAGTAATTTTTTCAAAAAAATTAAAATTTGCAGTTGGCAGATTTTTTTCAACTACTGGGACAGCAAAAATCAGGTTTTTATCTTACATTGTAATGAATTTGTTTTCCAGGCATATTGGCCATAAAACAGAACAAACATTCCCTTGATAGTTTCGTAAATTAATTCCAGCAGTAATATTATTGTTCCAGTATTATTTTAAGCATAGGAGTTTATTCCAGTATTGTTTCATTGCTCATTATTACCAAAAAAACACAAAAAAATCTATAAACATTCAAAAACCAAAACAAATTCAAATCTATTGCATTCAAAAGAAACAGTCAGCAGAGGAGAGCCAAGTTGGGTTCTTACACTTGACTACGGGATTACTCAGTGGTCTGATGTGTTTTTGCTGGAAACACAGGGGGGACTTACGTTGGATGGGTAATTTATAGATAAGTTCCCTGGAACTTTTATAATTTTTTATCAAATCATTTCGGTTAAGTTGATACTGTTTTAATGGGATTGTAGATTTTCTGGATAAAAAAGGGGAAAAAGGAGGGAAGGATAGGGAGAGAGAGAGACATGAAATGTAAATTCTAACTAAGATAGCAAATTCAGTCAAGCGGACAGACACCTCCAAGAAACTAGATTAAACATCACCAGCTACTTAAGCACAATGTTTGCATAAATCCAGTGCAATCTTCAAAGGAAAACAAGGTTTTCATGTTATCAAGTACAACATTAGAACTTTTACATTCATAGTGAGTGTTCAATAACCGAACTAAGCATGAAAGGTCCAGATTAACCATGTAGAAAGAAAGACAGTCAGTCGTTTCCTAATGGTGTGGACCGCAAGGATTCTATCAGATGCTTGCTTGAAAATGCTATGTAAAAGAAATAAACATAACTGAAAAATTTCTAAATTAAGTGAAGGAGACCATGCACTCACAAGGAAACTTGAAAACAGTCTTAATCTTTGCATTAATTCCTGTAAAATTTTGCCAGAGCTTTTGCAACAATCTAAGAACTTACAAAATGAGGGAAAACCAGTCCCTTAAATAGGCTTCAAAACAGGATGAATGGCCTAGATTTAATTTAAACAAGTGGCCCAGATTCATCCATAAAACATGGCTGCCCATACCCATAAATGGGAGGCAAATATCAACAACCACCCCAAAATGGGCAATAACTACCCAAAAAGGATAATTACAGCAATTTGAAATAATCCAAAAAGGTGCATTAATAAAGTTTTACATTTGTTGACCAAAAGTCAAATGTCAGTTTTTGGTGCAAAAGTGCACTTTTAAGATTTAGAGGGAAAAAGGTACTTTTGAGAAATCACTTTCTCTATCTCAGTCTCACACTCCTTTTCTAGAAATTGATCTTCGCCATGCAAATATTTCCGCCATAGATCACGACCTGCTGCCCGTTCCTCATGAACGTATTCTTGGAACCTGATGTATAACTGGAAGAGCAGACTGAATGGAGGCATGGGAGGATGGCGAATTTTGTATTGCATGCCTTCAAGATACTGGTCCACGTGCTTTAAACCGTCCTTCCAGCTGGAGCGATTACGCTCAAAGCATAATATGTTTGAATGGAATTGACCAACAAAACTCAAGTCCTTAGCGGAATAGGTAATCCTATCCGTTCCCAATCTTTCTTTCCAGTCCGGCTGGATTGCATCATTGGACAAGTCATTTATCCATCCCGAAACCATTGATCGGAGGATGGTCTTACCTAGTTCTTGCATGTTTCCCAGAATCACTTCACATGCGTTACTCTCTTTGTCAATAATTTCTTTGGTGTCGGTTTTCATGGTGATAGTCTAGTACCATTCCTTAAGAGTACTGATGCTATGAGGATCTAGGATGGTAGACAATTTAGGAATCTGTGCATGCATCCAGAAAAGAGCTCTCATGAGGGGAAGGGTAGTGGCAGCCACTTCGTGCATGTGGAGGGATTCCCTCTTTACCTCTAATAACTTGACTAGAGTGAGCTCTCGATGGCGGGCCATCTCTTTTACTTCCTTAAGGATTCGCTCTCCCCTTTTCTTAATGTCTTGTATCCATTCCCTGACGGCCCTTGCGGTGTCTCGTACTCCTTTAAACTTTGTTGTGGTCCTTTGCGCCAATGCCGTCGGGGGAATATGGGATTCAGAGGCATTGTGTAGTGGCCTTAGGAGCTGATCGATGTATCCCTCGGCTTGCTCAGCACGAGCCCGATACATGTCCTTTTCAACTATTATCTCTTCGAGCTACCTGAGTATATTCTGCACTGAATCCTTAAATTCTTCTTTTTCTTGCTCTTTAGTGGCTTGTCCGATGGGGACAGTTGTGATGCTGTAATTTGCCAGTGTAATCTGATCTGTTGGCTTGTCTACAGGCGGGGTGGCAATGTGGAGAGTGCGGTTCCTTTGCTCGTCTTTGGTCACTCTAGAATATGCCTTGGGCTTTTTCTTCCCCTTAGCTTTTGCTTGGTCTATGCATGAGAAGATATCCTCTAGATCAATAGGTGGTTTGGTGGCGGCCTTGCGCTGGGCTCTAGCAATCAACCATTCTTGAGGCACTGTCTGGACTGATAATAAGGTTAAGTCTGCATTCTGTTCTTTGACGTTCTTAGCCGACTTACCACAGATTTGCAGCTGCTCTGCTACCGAAGGAGTGAAAGAGGTGCGAAGTTCTTTGCTTGCAGCTGAATTTTCTCCTATTTCATTGAACAACTGTCTGACGTCTTCATGGGATGGTTGTTCTTCATTTCTTTCGAGCTCATGAGTCTCATCTATCCTTTGCTCTCCTTTGACGGTGGAGTCATCTTTGGCTATATTGTGGAGCAGCAACTCGTGGCGGCTCTGTTGAGTGGGTTCATGCACTTTGACCCCCTGGGTGGATGGAATCTCTCCTTCCTCTATTTGGTTGTCCAGTTCGGTCGATTCAAGGGCTCTTAGCTCAGCTTCTAGCATGTCAGGCGCGAGAGGATCATCAGTTCCAAACACATCAATGTCACTTTGAGAAGGTGGAGTAGATATATAATCTAATTCCACTACATCGTCGGACGAACTAGGGTCCTTTGACGATGACGTGACCTTTGGTCTCCTTATAGGAATCTTCTCCCTTCTTGTTCTTTTGGACGTCTGAGTCCCTCTGCAAGCCTTAGCTTTCTTTCTCTTCTCTGGTTTCTCAATTTCTTCCCTGGGTGGACTAGACGTTCCCTCATCTTCGGAGGACTGAGAATCAAGGCTACCCATTAGGTGGTAGGTGAATTGGACTCCTTCATGTATTAGCCTCTCAATCTGCTGATGTAACCATTGATCTGTGTACCTTGCTGGGGTTGCCATGAGTGCCTCGAAATCAGTGATTGGGTCCTGGGACCAATCAACGCTTGGCAAGAGATGCCTTACTGCTTCAAATTCTCAGACCTGGAGGCAATTCCCAGAATCTGTGAGCTGATTTGGGACCTGACGGTATTCAAAGAGTCGCATTTGCTGCACACTCAGTCTAGAATATTCCTGCCTCCGGACCTCCTCTCAATCTGCTGATGTAACCATTGATCTGTGTACCTTGCTGGGGCTGCCATGAGTGCCTCGAAATCAGTGATTGGGTCCTGGGACCAATCAACGCCTGGCAAGAGATGCCTTACTGCTTCAAATTCTCGGACCTGGAGGCAATTCCCAGAATCTGTGAGCTGATCTGGGACCTGACGGTATTCAAAGAGTCGCATTTGCTGCACACTTAGTCTAGAATATTCTCGCCTCCAGACCTCGTAGTCATCAGAGCAATTCTTCCAATATTCTTCAACTAATTCCTTTGCTCTGTACCGCCTACCATAGGCTCTCTTCGCCAGATTATCATGATCGAAGTATTTTCTCGGAAAATGGTCTTGTAGACCATAAGAGGCGAGCTCTGCGAGGGATTCCTCTGCTAGTGTGGGAGTCCTCAGGTGGACATCCTAATTGCCTATGACCATGGGGAACGTGAATCCAGCCTGCTTACTTTCTTTGAGTAAGATGTCGGTCGGGCGTGACTGCCTTGCAACCTCCATAAGAATTATTTTGTCGGTTGGATACCATGGAAGTCGGAGAGGGGCACCATCAAAGCCCACTATTCGGATGTAGGAGAACCTTGGGAACTGAATGAACCAGGCTCCATACCTCTGTACTAGAATAGTAGCTTGCTCCGAGAGCCTTATATGTAATCCTCCCTGCATTAGCCTGACCAAGCGCATTGTGAAGGCGTCATTGACGCGCTCATACTGGCCAATTGCATAAGCTGGGCTGCTCTTTTCCCTCTGAGCTATATCTTGGTAATGCAGTTGTGGGTAACAATCATAGACCTTCACTTGACCAGGCCCATTCCCAATTTCACCTTTCATTATTAAACCTGGCAGCGGCTGGTTCTTGGCAAACATGTAGACTAAATAAGAGGTCATAGTGAAGTATTTTTTCGTTTCAAGCTCTATTAGCTGAGTGTGGATGTTGTCGCTTATGATCTGGGCCCAGTCAAACTTAGACTTCCCAACGAAGACTTGTTTTGTCAAATAGAACATCCACTCTTCAAAGTAGTTGGATTTAGGAAGTCCCATGACTCGGCTGAGTAATGTGACCATATCCCCATGCTCATTATGAAAATCACTTCGTGGGGTCTTCTTCCCAATTCTGGCGCTCGAAAGCCTCCTCTCTTTGTACCATTCTTCATTGATTAATGCTCTGCATCGGGCCGGATTCATGTCATATGCCCCCTGTGATTCGTCTATAGTTGTAGCCGTGGGATTGTTTGGAAGGAGAATGTCAAATGTATCGCCAATGGCTTCAGGAGTGAAGTTGGCGATGGTCATGTTCTCAAGGAGCACTAGTCTGGAATTTGGCTAATAATGTCGGGCAGCCTCTACCACTAACTCATAGTTTTGTACTGCTGGAGGAAATCCTGCCGCTTGGGCGATGCCACTTTCCACCATCTGTCTAGGCTTGCCATATGCGTTAGGTGAGAAGACCCGATTCTTGATGTCTTGAATGTCAATATGGCCAAGGTCGGTATCACCGACATTGTCCCAGACACTCTGCACTTTTGACTCCCTCAATCCTCCTCTCTGATATTGATACTTCATCCTTTCAACCTTGCGTGGGATATTTGATTTGGATACTCGCAATCTCTCGGCTGTAGCGGGCGTCTTTGATGATTCTACCGCCGACTTAGGCATTTATCCTGCATAGTCGGACACGGATTACGAGGTGATACAAAAGAAGTAAGGCGAGTTAGATAGAAAATACTCTAGCATTCAAGGGTTAATTCAAAATTTAGATTGGGCATGGAGCGACATTTCTAGCTAAAAGGGCTTGATCAATTTTAACCACAGTATTCATGAAGATTTTAATCGCGAACTTATACTTAAGCACTTTCTGGATTTCGGATTAATTTTCAATAGAGACAAAGCATGAAAAAATTCTCCTAAGTTTGAAAATGCGATTTCTGGTTAAATCTTAGAAGTGAATTCTAAATTTTGATTGCTTTGAACAACGTTTTACAAGTGAAAGAGATGCAGATTTCGAAAATTTAGGCATTTTAATTAGATTTCGCACATACGTTTGTTTGATTTATAAGCATTTCAGATGATCAAGGAAGACAGAGCGTACTTACCTGACGAAAACCGATGGCGAAGAATTGCCCGACCTTGCTGCGTGAAGGCGAATGGACATTTCTGCAAAGTTTCGAATTCCAACGGTTATCTCCTTGATTTAAATTTTTCGTGGTCGTTGGATGAAAGAGAATTTATCATTTTAAATGGTTTCACCCTGGGTAATTGGCAATCTGAACTTGAATGATTTGGGATAGTTTATGCAGCGTTTTACCTTGAATTACTTTGGATCGCGCGAAATTAGCTTTCCTTCCCTTTCAAAATCGGACGTGATCTCTTTTACATGAAACGCAGCAGCATGGAGGGGGTTTTTCAAATGTGAATGGCGTTTATCTTCTCATTTTCGGACCTTTTGGAGAGTTTTGTAAATTCTGTGTCTATCTCCCAACTCGCGGCCTTGGGGAGATGGAGGCCCTTTGAAATTTAAACTTTGCTTTTATTTTAACCTTAAGGGCGAACTTCAGACCCTATGACACCTCTAGCAAATCATACAAACCTCGGAGCTATGGCGTTCTTCGCGATTTTCGCGCCTTTGGAGAATTTCGGAGCATCCACTAACCTTACGCCTATGGGATTTTGGAGATTTTACCAGAACTTTGGAGTTTCCGACCTGGACTCCTCTATGCAAACTTCAGAGCATTCATCGCGTTTGGGATTTTGGAGATTTAGGCTTTTGGCAAGTTGAAAGACTTTCGAACTTTTAAACATGTTTCGTAATAAACTTCGGACCCTAGGCCCATGTTTGCAAGTTGCCGCCTTTTCGAATTTCGGAGCTTCAGCGCCTTCTGCGATTTTTTGGAGTTTTTGCGATTTTTGCAATTCATTCAAAATTTCGGACCTAAAGTATGATTTTGCAAATTTTGGAGTTCTTGAACCCTTTTGCAATTTTGCCAAAATTTCAAATTTCGGAGCTAGGGTCCGAAATTGAAGTTTTAAGGAGGTTGTCCTCATTTTTGTTTTCAAAAATAAAGGACCACTACGGTTAAATTTTTATGAAAAAATTGAAACTTTTACTCTATGGCATGCTTCCCGAGGCAGAATTTCGACTAATCCTTGGACTGGCTTGATCCTCAGTCCATTCTCGAACTACTTTCGAATTTCGTCCAATTCTGGGTTCGTTTGCTATGCCTTTCCTTCAATTTTGGGTTTTAAAACCTAGACTACAGGTGGAGAATTTTCTTCAAACTGCAAGTTTTAATGATATTCATTGTTATGGTCTTTGTAGGGGAATTTTTGATCAATTACAT
Source organism: Cryptomeria japonica (assembly GCF_030272615.1). NCBI lineage: Eukaryota > Viridiplantae > Streptophyta > Pinopsida > Cupressales > Cupressaceae > Cryptomeria > Cryptomeria japonica. The sequence goes on from NC_081411.1 coordinate 760,326,208, forward strand.
GTGCACTTTTGTTTTAAATATGTCACTTGTAATTTATTTTAAGTTTCCCCTTTAATGTTTTTATCTTTTTATTGTTTTTTGGTCATTTTTAGTTAAAATAGGGATTTTTTGACCCAACTGCAAGTAAACTTGCAGTTTGTTCAAAAAACCCCTACTTTAATGGTTTTCACATGTAATAGGGATTTTAAATCCCCATTACATATGTGCAAGTGTTTTTAACTTGTTGTAGAGATTTTATTTCCCTTTTACAAGTATTTTTAAACTTGCAGTTTGTCTTTTAAAACCCGATTTTGACATAAAAGTGCATTTTTGACAATTTCGAACTTGTCATTTGTCTTTTAAAACCCGATTTTGGCTTATAAATGGAAAAAGTGAAAATAAAACTTGTTATTTTCTCCCCAAAACCCGATTTGCATGTTTTTGGGTAAATTGAACTTGTTGTTTGTCTCCCAAAACCCGATTTGCAAGGAAAATGGATTTGTTGAAGATGTCAAAGCGATTTTTTGGGGAGATTTGCTAGAGATGCAAGGCATTTAGGATTCTATCCTATTCTTATGCATTTTCAAACACATTTTTCGCCATTTAGAGTTTATTATTACTGGTTTTTGGAGCTGAATCAGCAAAAACGTGGTTTATCCAATCCACATTTTGGGCGTTTTTTACTCCATGAACCTGCAATCTCCTAAGGCGTTTTGCCCTCTCCCACCTAGGCGTGGAGTATGGGATAAGTTTCAAGACATTTAATGATCCATTGATGGTGCATTGAATACCACGTTTTTTGCAAAAATGTGATTTCCTTTGGCTGCGTTTTTTACCTTTGGCGTCATTGCCTCTTCAAATACCTTTGGCGTCATTGCTCCAACAAATACCTTAGGCGTTTTGCTTCAATAAACTTGAAATGCACACTTTCATTGGCATTTTGCTCCTCCAAGTTTAAGATTGCTGCCATATTTGGGGCATTTTTACAAAAAAACGTGATAAGGGTTTGATAGTCCGGTTTTGCTTCTTCATCTCAAGAAGTATTGCATTGTTGGAGAAGCATTTTGCATTTTTAATAAAGGTATGTTCTTCCTTTCTTCTCTTCTTTTTATTATTTTCTTGTTTTCTTTATTTTTCGTTATTAGTTGCATTTTTGGCATGTGATGTTCTTCCCCTAAAAATTGGTTTTCGTGAAAGAAATCTTCCCCTTTGAAATGCAATTGTTGAATTGCATTGTTCTTCCTAAAATTCCCTCTTAAACTTGTATTCGGAATTTTTAATCTCGATTACAAGTTCGCTGGAAATTCTTGTTCTTCCCCTACGGTTAAGGAATTTAACTATTTTTGGTTAAAATTCCAAGCTTGAAAAGTGTGAAATACCCTTCCCTTGCAAATTCGGGTTTTAAAAACCGGATTACATGTTGAAAAGTTCTCCTCATTTTCATGAAAATGACTTTCCCGGATATTCCCATTTCTATTCATTCGCGTTCCCCATATCCGTACTTTCCATTTCCATCAATTCCCGCAAGTCAAAATCCCATTTTTCATCCATTTCTCCATTTTCGAATTTACAAGTGTACTTGTATTCGGGTTTTAAAACCCCGATTGCATGTATGTACTTTCCAACTTGTATACTTGCGAAAATTCCCCCAAGATCCGAAATTGGTCAAAGTCAAGATTTTCCCATTTCTACATATCTCCCCTCTTCCTCTCACAAAACCGTGAAATTCAGAGATCAAAATTTTACCCATTTGAAAAAGAAAGAATGATATTTGCAGCTGATTATGATGTGGCCTTAACTCTTTTAAGTCTTCATCATAGCATTCCAAGTTCACAATCAATGTCAGATTTGCCGGCATCGCCAACTCCAAAGAAAATGAAATACAAATATGACAAATACCAGAATGAGGTTGCACCTTCCCAGGTTTCTTCTACTTTGGATTGCATCAGGGACACGGAAATAGGGCACGTGGATATGGCAGAATTCATTCACAGGGTAGAAGATCCACAAGATAACAACTTGCAGTGGCTGTTGGACAGCCATATCCATCATGCATCTTCTTTCCCAGTGGCTGCCCTAGAACCGGAGTTCGTTCTTGCATGCGCCCATCATTTTGACAAAGAGTCAAGAGTCGTCAAAAATGATGACGGTGAAGCTATAATTCGACTTGATGCGGATACAATCGAGAAGGTCTTCAAAATACCTCCTGCACCTGTTTATATGGAAATCACCAAAGAAAGTGCACCAGAGTATTATGTGAAAAGGGAAAAAGATTGCAAGCGACACATCAATAGATGGATCCAAGAGCCTCGTCCTTCCTTCTCCAGATGGGCAAAGTTGTACCGTTGTGATTTCAAGTGGGAGATAGGAGACACCATCACTCTTCTCAGCAGGATGATGGGCCTTGAGCACTCTAATGTCTTTGAGCCATGGATGTATCAATTCATTATGTTCATACGGCAATCGCATCATATTTCCTGGGGTGAAATCATCAGCGATGCTTTGTGCGAACAACTTGCAGCAGTTCCTACCACTATGACCTTTTTCATGAATTCTTATTTGGTATATTTAGCAGCATCACTTAGACACTTCCCAGGTCTTTCTACCAAGGATGATCGCTCGCTTATACCAGTTTGGGAATATTATGACCAGTTGCCATTAAAACCTTGCAGACTGCATTTCAGAAGAGTCCAAGATGCATTCTTTGGATATTTCATGTGTCAGTTTGACGTGGATCTCAGAAACAAAAGAGTATCAGATGAGGCATGGGTCAAGGTGTCTGAGTATGGGTGTTTATTCCTGCAATTTCCCACCTTCACCTATATGAGGATTGGATGCTATGATGGACAGCCATACATGCTTCCAAGATGCCCAACCGATAAGATAATTTTTATGGAGTTGGGAAGACAGATCATGGCTGTTCATACTTTTCAGTCTGCTAGACACAAGGTTGGAATGGGGATCTCTAGCACAAACCCATTGAAAATTGGTCGATACTCCCTTGTCACATCTGTGAAGGCTAAGGCCATGGAGGCTGAATTGCAGGAAATCAAGCTTAAGAAGTTCAAACCTAGAGCTGATTTTGATTATAGAGGTATGAAGGAGAAGATCAAGAAATCCTTTGTGCATGTTCATCGCATTGAAGACATCTGGGTAGATATCCGCACAGAAGTCGAAGTTCTGAAGATGGATCACTGCAGGTTCACTGTTGAGCAAATTGTTGACTTGAACTTGGTGGATATCCCACAAGGGATGATCGATGACGGGCATATACTTGATCCTGAATACATTTCACGAAGGGTTGAGGAAGCTCCACTTCCTTTGATCCAATGGTCACACAAAGAGTGCGTCTCCATCCTTGACAGATTTCAGCCTATCTTGGCCAATACAAAATCAAGGTTGGTAAAGAAGATGATTCTATAGGGCCTCTTGGACGGAAGTCTGAGATTCAGATTGATAACAAGGAGGGTGCTTCATCTTCAAGCACAAGGATCAAGTTACGAGTCAGTCGTGCAGTAGTGCTTCCTCCTGAGGAAACGACTACTCGTGGGAAGGAGAAATCACGGTTCCATGTTCGGGTGATCGATCTGGATAATCCAGAAGAGGGGCAGCAATCTGATGATGCGCCTAGGTCTCCAGTTTCAGACTCACCTCACGAGGTCATTCCTCCAGTTTCCATTGAGACGCCTCTTTCTCCTCCTGACTTGCTCATAGATGAGTCTCCTCAGAATGCAGTTCCCATTTCAGCATACGAGCCTTCTCCTGATCAACAACGAGAAAGTGTGTTGGAAGTTGTTGAAGATAATCCCACTTGCATTCAGTTATCAGAAATTGATACTTCCACTTCTGGTTTTGAAGATTTTATGAGGCAATCTTCATGCCCATTGGTAACTGAGCAAACCGTGGTCGCTATTCAAACAGATATTCTTCCCAGGGTAACCACGGTAATTCAAATAGAAACTGCTTCTCCTTTGCCTACGGCTGCTACTGGAAGTGAGTTGATGACTTTGCCTCCATGGCTTAGTTCTTTCACCCCGAAAAGAAAGAAGCAGGAGATCTCACCTGATGCCTTTGACTACCAGCAACTCAAACAGTCCAGATCAAAAGTTGCTAAGAAGGCAAAAACTATCTCTAGGGTAACTGTTGATAGCAACAAGATGAAAGTAGCTGAAATTGTGGAACCTATTGCAGATAAACCACTTGATGAAATGTCAGCTGCTGATTATAAAGTTACAAGGGTAGAATTGGGCAAGCAAACACATGAGGTCATTAAACATGATGCTCAGTTTTCTGTTGCTTCACTAGTGCAAAGGTGTGACGACCTTCTTGCAAAGAAAGACAAGCTACAAGAAGAAAACCGACAGCTCATGGCAGCCATTCATAAAATCACAAAACCTGCTGCTGAAGGGAGTAACTCCATAGGTTCTTCTGGTTCCCAAGAATCAATTCGTGGAGTAGAAAGGGCTGCTCAGAAAGTACAAGCACTAGATTCCTGGGTTGATCAGCTCCATGATCAATGTATTCAAGTGGTAAAAGACATTTTTCAAATAATGTCTAAGTTGGAAACCATTGAGGAAAAACTAGATCAGACTTCTAACACTTTCAAAAAGAATCTGGAAAGTGTTGAGAAAAGTCTGGCAATCTGGCGTACCATGCCCCAACAACAGCTGAGTATTTTGCAGGAACACGCCATCATCTCTTCCAGGGTCATGTACTTGGAATTTGAGCAACTCATGGAAAACAAAACCCTTGTTCTTAAATCCCTCATTGAGGAGATCAGTGATGTAAGGAGATTCCGGGATGAAGTCTATCGAGGTATTGTCTCACATTGTGTAAGGGCCTCTTGCAATATAGTAAGTCAGGATGGAGAGCTGATTCCAGAAGAAGAAGTTCTTGCTGATTTAAAAATGAGGATTCATAATGAATGGAGGAGCCAACAATTCTCGGCAGCTTCAATTCAAGCATTGATGAAACACCAAGCCTTTTTGCATGAGATCCAGTCTATCCTGGATAAAGACAATTCTGCGCTCCTCCGCTGTTACGACAGTATTGTGAAGACTATGGTTGTTGCTAAGAACACCCATGAACCAAATCCCAAGGAACTACAAGTGAGCATCAGAAAGTTTCAAGGATTCGTGTCTTCACAAAAGGCAACTTAAGTGTTTTTCAACACTTAGTTGAATTTTCCCTCTTTTGTAATCATTAGTTGTAATTTCGTTTTGACAAGTTACATGTAAATGTAATTTTTGTAAAATACAAGTTACACATTACTTGTACTTTTGTAATTACATGTAAGGCAACTACAAGTTGTGTCCGATTAGGATTGTAGTAGGAATAAATCTTAGTTAGTTAGAATAACTCTTAGTTAATTAATGAAGTCTCAGTTATTTATTGAATGAGTCTTGGTGGTTGAGAGAATCTCTCAAGTTAGTTAGGATCCTCCCACCTTTTACTCAAGGCTCCTCTTCTATAAATACTTGAGAGGTCCATTGTAAATATATCTTTTGGAAAGCAAGCAAAAACTCTGCCAAATTTACAGCAAGAAGTCTTTGAGCTTATGTATGTGAATTGAAGGTTTTGAAGAATAAGAAAGAAGGATTACTCAAGTTTTAAGTCTTTGAGCTACATGTTTGAGTTTGAATCTTTTTATATCTTCTATGCAAAGTGTTTCTAAAGGAGCTTAGTCCAATCTGATTTGAAGTCTTTGAGCTGCAAGTAGAGAAGATTAATTAAAATAGGAAAATCTCTAGAAGGAGCAGCAAGTCTTTGAGCTTGCGTTTATTCTTGAGGAAAATTACTGTTCGATAAGAAATAGCAGCAAGTCTTTGAGCTTGCATTAGTTCTTGTCTTTGTGTTAAAAGAATAGATTATTCCAGTCTTTGAGTTGTTATCTTTTATTCATTGTAAAAATTTAATATAGCAAAGGGTAGATAGGACTTCCAATAGTCAAGTCTTTGAGCTTGATATTGCTGTCCCGTCTCGAAGGAAGTGACGGAAGTCTTTGCGCTTTCAGGAAACTTCATTTCCTTTCTCTCATTTCACTTGAAAGTAGTTACTGTTGTTCATATTCAATCGCTATCTTTTTGTGTGAAGAGAAAAGGATATTGTCTTTCTTGAAGAAAGAAGAAAGATTGTTGTCCCATCCCATTTTATTTTCCAAGTTGTAGTTAGATAGGGGGAGCCTTCCCTTAATTAGGAGAGTTTTTACTCGTGTGCTGTGATTGAAACCACAATTTTGTATATTTCCCCAAGTGTACAAAATTTTCAACCAACAAAGGTGATTTTCGGACCATATAACAAATTTTGCGAACTTTTAAAAAAAAAACTTCGGACCTAAAGCCACTTTTGCAACTTCGATAAATTCTCCAATTTACCCCCCAGGGTCTGAAATTGGGAGACTTAAGTGATATTCGGTCCTAAACCATCCTTTTGCAACATTTAAAAAGCATTTCACATTTTCTAACTTTCGCCCCATGGTCCGAAAATGGGCGTTTAAGTGAATTTCGGACCTAAACCCACCTTTTGCAACATTTAAAAAGCATTTCACATTTTCTAATTTTCACCCCATGGTCCGAAAATGGGCATTTAAGCGAATTTGAAATTTTCACCCCAGGGTTCGAAATTCAGCCCCCTGGGCGATTTTAGCAACTTTTAACCTTGTGAAATTTTTACCTTTTGGCCTCTGTGTCCGAAATTCGGCCCATAAGGCAATTTTGGGAACTTAAGTAAAATTTCGGACTCCAGACCAGTTTTCGCTAGACTCTACAAATTTGGATTTCGGAGGCTTCGGAATTCTAAGGGATATGGTCAAGTTTCGCAGCCTCGGCATTTTGGCCAAGAAATTCGCTCCTTCACCAGTAGGCGAAAATCATCATTTACTCAAATCCCACAAACATCGCGGAGACAAACCTCATGCAATCTAATTCGTAGCTCCTGTGCGAAAAATGGCAACTTTGGGTCCTCGTGCGACCTTTAGAGGCACTGCCCTTGCTTGGCGGGCCTCGCCAATTTCCATCGCCTTACGCCTATCCAAGGCGATTTTCAAAATTTCGAACAAACTCTTGGCATTCGTGCCCGAGGGCTAGACTAGCCAGATGGATTCATTGGCTCCTTTCTTTGACATCATCACTTTACGGACCAGTCGCAGACTCGCTCGAAAAGACGCGAGACACTCCGCGCGAAACTCAACAGGGCGAGGACGAAAGGCTAAAAAAAAAACAGGAAGGGGGACCCTGTCGGCGACAGAGAGCGTGTGCAACACACAACAACTCCCAAAACCCTTGCCACGTTTTGAAAAACGTTATTTGCAGCAAATCGTGGCACCGAATGCAAGTAAAATGGCGCAAGAAGGGGTCAAATATTCTTTAAACTTCAACGCCTTACCTCAGCAAGCAAAAACGACTTAGGATGTTGGAGATTCGTGGCAACTTGGGAGAGAAAATCGCAGTTTTGGCAAAAACGTGTTTGCATATTTAACACCAAAAAACCAGCAATTCGAAACCCTAGAATGACGTGATATGTGTTGGCAAATGCATGAGAATAGGGGAAGAATCCTAAACGCCTTGCATCTCCAACAAATCTCCACAAAAATTGCTTTGAAATCTTCAACAAATCCATTTTTCTTGGCTGGTCGAGTTTTGGAGAAAGATGAACAAGTTCGAAATTGCATGCAAAATAGAAAATCGGGTTTTATTTCCCATATAACAAGTTTTAATTGTCACTTTTCTCTCAACAAGACAAAATCGGGTTTTGAAAATGAAATAACAAGTTCAAAATTCCCCAAAATGCTCTTTATAGAGAAAATCGGGTTTTTTGGGCAAAATAGCAAGTTTTAAATGTCACTTTATTTCATTTTTAGGCAAAATTGGGTTTTGGAGAGAGATGTGCAAGTTACATTTTACTTGTAAATGAAAAATAAAATCCCTACAACAAGTTTTAATAACTTGCACTTATGTAATAGAGGTTAAAAATCCCTATTACAAGCAAAAGACATTAAAATAGGGGTTTTTCAAAAGAATTACAAGTAAACTTGTAACTTATCCAAAAAAATCCCTATTATAACTTAAACAACCAAAAAGCAACAAGGGGGAAATAAAAAGCAAATTACAAGTTCTTATTTTTCAATAAGTGCACTTGTAATTAGCCAAAAATTTCCCTACAAAGACCAAAACAAAGGAAAATCATTAAAACTTGCAATTCAAGGAAAATTTCCCACTTGCAGTCAGGGAGAAAAAACCTGAAATTGAAGGAAAGACATAGCAAACGAACCCAGAATGCGACTAAATTCGAAACGCAATTCGAGGATGGACTGAGGCTTAAGCCAGTCCAAGGATTAGGTGAAATTCCGCCTCGGGAAGCATGCCATAGAGTAAAATTTTCATTTTTGATAAAAATTTCATGTAATGGTCCTTCATTTTTGAAAACAAAAATGAGGACAACACTCATATGTGCCATAAGTGAAATTAAGAAACTTAAGAAGGAAAGTTTGAAACAAAAATTGCAGCTTGAAGAGGACAATGAATTTAAGGCAAAATTGTCACAAAGTTTTGAAGAATTTGGAAAGATAATCATGAAACGAAAAATTCAAATCAAAAAAGGGAAAAGGATTGAAGAGGAGGTAAGTATTCAATTGAAGAAAAAAAAATATTGTGAGAGGTTAGAGTCCAAAATTGTTTCCTTGAAAAAGGATCTAGAAAAAACAACCTCGAAGTTAAACATAAGTTTCAAGTTAGGGAAGAGTAGCGAGAGCTTAGATGATATTGTCAATGGACGTAGGTCACCAATTATTAAGATAGGTCTTTGTTACGAAGAAAACCAAAAGGTTACTAAGAAAGGTCTCGATACCAAAGAGCCATCACAAAAGGCATATTAGGAAAAGTCAAAAAGCTATGTTGTTTCTCTCAAAAGTCCTATTAAAAAATGAGTGTAGCAAGAAGGATAATCATGTGCCATAGAAATTAAGCATTCCTCCAAAAGGTAACAATGACAAATTCGGAAAGTACTTCCCTCCAAGGCAGCACACATGACGAAGTTTCAAATTTGTTTCTTTGGTTATTTCTTTTTTTTGTAATCACTTTGATCATAAATCAATAGATTGTATGATGCATATGAGAAATTCTGATTGGAACAAGAATAGAAGTTTTGTGGGTTTTGAAGGAGGAACTATAACTCATTTGCCCCTTGAATTGTAATGTTATATGCTATAAGTGCAACAATTTTGGACATACAACATGCGTTCGCAAAAGTAGTTTTGTGGAACCATGTAGACAATATAAGGAGGATGATACAATTGACAAACAAAAGCAAGAAAATACAAAAGTATGGAAAGAAAACAGCAGCAAAGTGTTGATTTTCCTAGGTTTTATTGGATTTTTTTTAATGTATATATCTGATTCAATCTGATACTTGCATTCTTGGAATTCTATGTGTTCTCAAATTGAATAACATTATACTATATATATTCCTTTGGAGAGGCATGTCCTTGAACGGACATGTCTCTCCTTTAACTATAATAATTTAATCAATATTATAATGTTTCATCAATCAATTATTAATTTACAATAATATAATAGATTAATATTGAATATTAAATTTTATATGATTAATAATAATATAATAATATAACATAATAATATATTATTATTAATCAACATATATTATATGTATTCTAAATGATCATTCGACTGAAGCTACAAACATTAACACTCCCTCTTAGCTAGGGAGGATGATCAGACATAATGTGTAGTGATCTCCCATGTCAACACTTATGGCCCTCACCATAGCTACACAAAACATAATTAACACTCCCTCTTAGCTAGGGAAGATAAAATCAATGCAAATGCATTAAGTCTAGATTAATTATGGAATAGAGAAAATATTTTCTCACTATGATATCAAGAAGTATGGTATACACAAGAATATCAAGGCACATGATATTCACCATATCTCAAAAATATCATCTCATGATATTGGGAGTATTTGCATCAACCATATGATGCTCATCACAGGGGAGTATTTGCATCAACCATAGTCTCAAGGTGTGAATTTGCCTCCGTCGGCGATTCTATTCACAAGCTCTTGCGTGGATTGCCTCTTTCGGCGATTCTATCCATAAGCTCTTGTGTGGATTGCCTCAGTCGACGATTCTATCCATGAGCTCTCACGTGGATTGCCTTAGTCGGCGATTCTATCCACAAGCTCTTATTTGGATTGCCTCAATCGGCGATTCTATCCATGAGCTCTCACGTGGATTGCCTCAGTCGGCGATTCTATCCACAAGCTCTTACGTGGATTGCCTCAGTCAGCGATTCTATCCACGAGCTCTCATATGGATTGCCTCTGTCGGTGATTCTATCCACAAGCTCAAGTTATTGTAAGATCGTCACCTTCCAATAACCTCAAAAATACAAGTGGAAATCATTTGGAAGTCGTCACTTCCTTATGATTTACACAGGGCCCATAAGGCATTAAATGATTTCATTAGTATAATAATCAATTGAATCAAGTTTTACCTCATAAGTGTTTCACTTTCAATAGTGAAAATCCCTCTCAATCACTATGATCGAAATTGTCACAAGTTGACTGAACCATCTGCTCCCTCTGAAGCTCAAGTTCTTGTATCAACCTTTTGTCCTCTTTTGAAATGTCAGACTCCCTCTGCATCTAGTCTCAATCATCAATTCGTTTATAAGCATCAATTTATTTCTCCCTTTAATTCAATTTTATTGTGCTTTCGTCCTGAAGCTATGTCAGAGAGAGATTACAAATAGCTCATAAACTAAATTATCTGGAACAGAAATACTAATGATAGAAGCATACAAGATTTTACTAGCCAATATTATAGCATAAATTACAAACTCAATAATTCATGTGCCTTAATAAAACATGGAATATTTATCTTAAGTTTAAAACATTTCCTTTCATAAGGTGAGCCCATATAAGAAATATCACGCATGAATCATCTCTCATCATAATTCCCTTTGAATGATGTAGAACATCAACACTTTCATTATGATCTGCCACACACAGTCATTCATAACTTTTGCAATTTATCAAATTTATCCAATCTCTTCGGTGAGATGTTAGAAAATCTAATTACAAACATTTCCTCCAAGTTATAGCTAGATCCAACGGTTAAAACAAAAGTTATGACATTTTTCCCAAAACTGCTAACCCTAGGTAGGGTTTCAAGTGACTTGCACCAAAGTCGTCATATCTTGCACAAAACTGAATCAAATTTGATGAGATAAACATATTTGAAAATTAGAAACACAGATCTTTCCATCCATATATTATAGTCCTCATTTTGAGGCCAAGGGCCGTACAATGGCATATTTCAAACTGAAAATTCTAGAAAAAACTGAATTCTCCAACCCTCTCCAACCTCCAAATTAAACTTCACAGGCCTGAGCTCTGATACCATGTTGATTTTCCCAGGTTTTATTGGATGTATTTTAATGTATATATCTGATTCAATCTGATACTTGCTTTCTTGGAATTCTATGTGTTCTCAAAATGAATAACATTATACTATATATATTCCTTTGGAGAGGCATGTCCTTGAACGGACATGTCTCTCCTTTAACTATAATAATTTAATCAATATTATAATGTTTCATCAATCAATTATTAATTTAGAATAATATAATAGATTAATATTGAATATTAAATTTTATATGATTAATAATAATATAATAATATAACATAATAATATATTATTATTAATCAGCATATATTATATGTATTCTAAATGATCATTCGACTGAAGCTACAAACATTAACACAGAGAAAATAAAAAGTAGAAGTCCATGCTAGTACAAACAACCTTTCGTGCTCAAAATGGGGGTATTCAAAGAGTGGAATTCTATGATAATACAAGGAAAAATATTCATTGAACCTATTCTTAAGAACAAGTAGTTAGTTATTCACCATAAGTGTTAGGACAAAGATATTTTGGAGTATAAGCAATGACATAGAAGGTTATAAGGCTGATATGTTTATATGGTAGCGATGAAAAATCACTATGTTGTTATGCTCATATTAAAGACCAACGGTCTGATCAATTAGACTTCCATGATAAGCAATGATAGCAGTCGACTTTGTGAAGATCAGTAGGGCAGTGATCTTATTGAGGAATGATTTACACGGAGTTTGGAAAGAAAAGATAATACAAGTATGAAAGAATATGATCGACTTCTTTATTAATCCATAATGCTGGGCAATGATCGAGCAGTTTGAATCAACAATATGAAGACTATGCAGCAATTGAAATAATTAACAATCTACCCGACTGAAGAAAATATGGTGAAGCATCAACTGCAAAGAAGCAGTGACTCTTAGACGTTAGCGATCCACCAAGTGATTCTCCTTGTGGCAAATGATAACAGCGATTTTTCAAATATTAATATAAATGTTATTATTAAGAACAGCGATCTGTACAATTCAAAGCCAGCGATTATAAAGAAGAGCGATTAATATTACAAGCAGAGAATTCCTTATGAGGGTCAGCGATGAATATAGGAGGATTAGTTTCCATCAACGATCAAGGCTATATTGTAGATAGCACACAAGAGTGCCATGTCACTCTATTCAATGACTATTAAGGAGATGCGACTTCTTATTACATTTGGTCGGTTTAAAGAATAAAGGAACTACTGTGATTCAATGATAATGAACAGCGACTAGTTTAAGAATGGCGACTTCATAGTAATTAAATATGCAGCGATATATGAAGAAATACATAATGCAGCGACTTTACATAAGATAGAAATTTAGATCTGTTAGTAATAGCGGCAAGGAAGTTTTTTTAATATATAAGGAAAGCACACTACTTATATGCCAACTACGTATATGTTTCACATGATTTCTTCATTTGCCGACTTTCAAATTGTTTTGGGTTGATGGACTTTAATCCCCATATTGAATTTTATAGATGTCTCTTTGAGCCATTGTAGTCTTTATTGCATAGAGGCTTCCATCCAATGCAAAATCGTTAATAATCAACAATCGATAAGACAGAAGACAGTGGTTTCTAATAGTCGATCAGAAGAATGTTTTAAAGTGTACAGATTATCCTAGATAGGAATATGATTTTCTTTCTTCATCGTCAGTATGCTGATTGGCCAGAACGTGGAGTGCCTCAATCCTCGAACTTGAAGATCTTATGTAAAACTGTTCATCCATAATCTTGAGCAATCTGTAGAGAATATCAAACAAATATTATTTTCCTATGAAGAATAGAGTTTATACAGGCAGCGATATTAATTAAAATTAGACTAAGTAAAAAGAGGACAGGTTAGCAAGAATAATTGCCACATCATTCATTGATAAAGAAAAGTCAACATTTGCAAGGATACGATTAGTAAGGATGTGATTATTAGAAGACAGTGATCATGATTAAAACGGCAGAAAATAATGGACAATGAGAAGACAGCGATTTCATTATAAAATAATAAAATATGCAGCATTTTATGAAAATAAGAGTAATTGGATTATGATAAATAATATGCAGCAAAGATTACTTAAAAGAAACATGTCTTAGTCATTTGTGAAGTGTTATGAAGTGCGATTTGAAAGAACATAAGTTTCTTAATAGTGTGTAAAGCTTGTAAAGCAAAAAGGTGCGATTATGGTTAAAATAAAGGTATGATTAAAAATTAATTTAAGAAAAAAAGAGACAACCATTTAATGGCTGTTGAAAAGACAGTGTGAAGGATATAAAAAATATTAAAATCATTGTTTTGACGCGTGTAAGGAGATAAAGAGAGCTGTGTGTAAGCATTGAAGATTACCATCATATACACCAAAGAGATCGAGGAGAATTACAGATTCATGAAGGATATATATAAGAAGTGAGTGTGAGCGTGTATGTGAATATAAGTAGCGTTGAGTATGAAATAAAAATTTTCTCTGAGAAAAGAGTGAGTATATGGAATAGAAAGAATATCTTAAAAGGTGTGTGTAGAGCATGGAATAAAAAGGAAGATCTTTGAGATGTAAGTGCACAGTTTAGATCAGATGCATATGAAGATTTTTGAACACTTCATGACAGAGATAAAGCAGGATTTGAAGCAGCATCATAAAGTATATTGAAGCAAAGGTTGTGAGAATTAGTATGGAAGATTTACAAGTCTTATGAAGATTGTAATCAGTTCTGTGACATGTTCGTTGTCATAATAATAGCAGATTGGAGAAAGAAATATACTCAGATTTGTGAAGACATTCATTGTTAAAGCAACATTGTCAAGGTGGCAAATCAGATTTATGTGAAGTGGGTTGGTGCTCATGAATTCTGAAGTGGGAGTTGGTGCTCACAAAATTCAGAAGTGGGAGTTGGTGCTCACAAAATCAGATTGGGGAGTTGGTGCTTCCAGTGGGTTGGTGCTCACAAACAAACATATGGGTTGGTGCCTACGAAACATTGTAAAAGAAGAAATATTAAATCATTATTTTGCCGTGGTTTTCTCCCGTAAGGGTTTCCACGTATATAACCTTGTGTTCTAGTTGTGTTCATATTAGTTAGATCACATATGAATGTTGATATGCAATGAATATGTTAATAAGATAAGCTATATACTTGTGATTGAAGTTGAAAAAGTTTAAATTGATTGTTATACTGATTCACCCCCCCCTCTTAGTATAACCGTGTTCTCTTCAGTGTTCACATTATTATTTAGATTAGATATAAAGTTGTTGACAAACAACTTTGTATTATTATTAGACTATTATATTGTTAGTATGGTTGTTGTACGAGAGATTATAGGGGAGTTGTTAGAACAAGTTGTATAGTTAGGGAGAGGTTCCCCATAATGTAGGAAATAAAAATCCTATATATATGTAAGTGTATTTGAATGAAAGTACGAAGAAGTCCATATTATTTGTTGATTATTTTGCTTCATTTATTTCAGCGCATATTTTTAATATGGTATCAGAGCGAGGTTATTCTCTTGGCCTATCATTTAGTAATTAGATAAGTATAAGGGAATGTTGGCATTTTGGATGTCTTGAATCTCGTAGTAATTAGGTGTTGTAGAGTGAGGCTTGTTAAAGAGTTGAAGAAAAGTTGAGTGTAAAGGTTGTGATCATGTAGATAAAAAATCACTACCCGTTGTGATGGTAATCAACGCAGTTCCCATCACCGCATAGTTCTGACATCGATCTATAACCGATTTGCCTTGGTCGACATAGGAGGTGAATTGCTTAAGGGGCCTAATTGCGTTGCCACAGCTGCATTGAGCCCACTCTCAGTTTGCTAGCGGGTCAAGACTATCTCGACAATCTCAGTATCTACATTCGGATATAGCGGAGGGCATTATGAATCTTGAGGCATCGGGTTTGTTTATTGCTAGTGTTCTTTAATATTTCGAGCAACTTTATCTTCGTTGCGTACTTGATGCAACTGGTGCAATTCAATCACCATTGAAGGTGTTTTATATTGTGGTGAAGGTGGTCGATGTTTTATTTTGCTACCGACGGATTTCTTTGGACATTTGCAAATTGTAGATCGGTTCTTTCCTAGCCTATGGTGTATGTGTCTACCAACTCATGTGAGTTGCGTAGTGGAAGCGTGGTGGATCTTATTGCCAGTGCTAGGATTGGTGCGATGTGGAGGAATAGTACCGTGGTGGATCTTGTTGGTGGAAGCTGTGTTTGAAAGAGTTAATGTGATTTCGCCTTCTGTTAGGACTGGTGCAATGTGGAGGAGCAATACCGTTGATTGCATTTAGTGGTAGGTGTTTGCATGCAGTTTGCAGCCCTATCAAGCACAAAGAAGGAAGATAGAATTTATAGTTTTGGATCTAGTCGCTAGTAATCGAGTTGTTCTATAGCCTACAATCTCTTGTTCATGATACAATTACTATAGTGCAAACAATGTCTGCATTACGCATCGAACTCACCAAGGTTTGATCTAGATCTTCATATATTTGATTCATTAGGTCCATTCTTTAATTTGGAGAATGATTGCGAATAGCACAAGAGGGTTGTCAATTCTTCACACATTGTGGTCTTGATAGTCATGGCAGAAATGTCTAGAATTGGTCTATTGGAGTATTGGTTTAGCAACAAACTAGTTGCTTCATCATCACATAGGTGTCAAATTTTCTTTCTAAAGTCTTGTCTTATATTCAGTGTAATGATACTAGAAGTCAAAGTGTTATTATAGAGATTGTATGTTGTCAAATTTATAATAGTGTTTTTTTCAATCAAGTCAAAATTCAAAAATGACAAAGAAGTATATAATTGTCTTAATTGTAAATGGATGCATTATCGCTTGTGCATGACATCCACATTGAGGGGGGACACTTTAAAACTGATCCTCAAAGTCAAATTTGCTAATTAAGTAGTAAAACAAATGGAGGATGGAGGCATTAGAGGTTGGAGGACAATCAATGTCCTCTCGTCAGTCACCAATGATGGGGCCGCTTATCAACTTTGGTGGCATTTCCTTTTCTATTTTTTTCAATATGGTGTGTGAATGCTGAAAAATGATTATATTAGAGAGCAGATGATTGTAGAGGTCCTTTGACTGTGGTGATCATGTGCAACAAGATCTATATACCAAGATCCGGATAATAGTATGGGGCCTATTCTGATTTGCTTTCAGTGTTCTTGCTTGTGTGAGTAAGTGGAAATTTCACACTGTGGGTGGGAATAATAACCAATCTTCCATTCCCATTTCGTGCCAAATTGACTAAAGTCAAGGGTAGATTCCAGTGGCAGTGGCGGTTGTCTATGCTGTTCGAGATCGAGTGGCAGTGATTGATAACAATGAGTACAATTAAGAACATTGTGTTCTTATAGAATGTAATGTGAAAGGTTTTCTAGTATAGGTTTTTCAGATTTGTAATATGTGTGTTGCTTTCTATATAACTTCCTTGATGTAAAAGCATAGTGCGAACAAAAGGACCAGAGTAAGTTAGCTCATGGATCTTGAAAGGGTTTGTGGGAGGATCTAGAAAACCACACGAGGTGGACAGTTGATGGGTTCCCGTTCATGTCCAGGTTTGTGGTAAGCTTGTGTGAAAACTATGAAAGGTTGATGGGAGATGCCTTTCATTTTGAATCAAGATCATGACCCACAAGAGTTGGGATTATTGCAGATGAAGGTGAGTTTTTACCATGTTCACACTAAGGGGGGGAATGCTGGAAATTAATGCTCACATTAGTATTTAGATTAGAAATAAAGTTGTTGACAAACAAATTTGTATTATTACTAGACTATTATATTGTTAGGATGGTTTGTTGTACGAGAGATTATAGGGAAGTGAGTTTTTAGAACAACTCGTATAGTTAGGGAGAGATTTCCTATAATATATGAAATCAAAATCCTATATATGTGTAAATTTATTTGAATGAACGTATGAAGAAGCCTATATTATTTGTTGTTGATTATTTTAGCTTCATTTATCTTAGCCCATATTTTTAATAATCCCATAATATTGAGTCCCCCTTTTTGGCCAAAGTGGGACATTGAAATCAATATTTTTAACTAAATCTTCATTTTGTGACACTTATAGCAGCTAAACCATTAAAAATTTGGAGATGGGGCGAATTAGTGATTTATGAGATTTTGTGTAGATTCTAAATATATTTTTTAATAAATTTTTTAGAAAATTTTTGTGAATATTTTAATATAAGTTTTAATAACTTAATTTTCATAGTAAACAACATTATTAAAGCGATGATTGTGTCGTACACAACTTTTGTAATATGAATGATAAAATTATAATTTTGAAAATATAGATTTGTAACTATTAGAGAACAAAATGAATATAATATTTACACATCCTCTATTCAATACATTCTGTAAATATATAGGCAGAAATTTGGTGAATTGTGTGCCTCAAAAGTTCAACAAATAATAAACAATATCCTAAGTAGTTCTAACAAACAAAATATGTTTACAAGAAGACAAAAACAAATAAAACTAACTATTTATCTGGAGTAAATGATGGAATACCCAACATTCCCCCCTTAATACATCATTTCTTTAAAGTAATAACAAGAGAATCCTGTAAAATTTCAAATTTCACACGTGCAAGAGGCTTGGTGAAGATATCAACACATTGTTCCTGTGTAGAGGAGAATTGAAGTTGAATGTTGTTTTGTTGAACATGTTCTCGGATGAAGTGACAATCAACTTCAATATGCTTGGTTCGTTCATCAAACACCGGATTACGAACAAGCTTGAGAACACTCTGTTTGTCACAATAGAGAATTGTAGGTTGATTTTGAGGTACCCCCAATCCTTTTAATACGCGAGTAGCCAAACTACTTCACAAACTGGTGCACTTGCTGCACGATATTCTACTTTTGTTGAGGAACAAGCAATTGTGGGTTGCTTCTTACTTCCCCATGAAATAGGACCAGAACCTGTTGACGTGTCTGAAATCGCATTGCTGCAAACTCCATACGGCCAACGCAGAATAGAATAGCCGACTGATTATCCTACTCTCTCTTGAGATAAGGAAGTCTCTAATGTTGTTTTCTAAGTTTGATCAAAGGAGACTACCTCAAGGTTTCTTTTGTCAGGTCTTGACTGCGGGATCTCTCAGTGGCTTGATGTGTTTATGCTGGAAACACAAGGGGGACTTACGTTTAACTGGCAACAAGCTAGTCTGCTATGATTCTCGAATTATGCAATAAAGAGCAAAAGGAAAGGGTTAGGAGATCTAAAACTAACAACATGGGTATGCGGGTAGACGGATTCCACATAACCAATTCCTGCTTGGCCAGAATGGCTCACAACCTTGCAGGAACGGTGCAATCTTCAAAGGGACTTGGAAGATTTTCAGATTGGAGACGCATGGCTAAGCACCCAATTCTGGCGCAGCTCAGACGGACACCTGCAATTGAACTAAGCACAATCGAAGGCTCAGGTTAACCACACAAAAGGATACACAATCAGTATATCCTCAGTGGTATGAGCCCGAATCTATCAAATACCTGCACACCCAAAATAGAAAGATCTATCTAAAATGCTGAAAGAAACCATGCAAACAGGATGAAAACAAGACAATAAACACCAAATCAATGTTCATATATTGATCTCAACTGCCTATTACAACAATTCCTGTAGCATCTCTATGCTACTGCTAAGATCTAACCTATTCTAACTCTAAAATCTAACTATCTAGCAATTTCTAACAATCTCTCTCTAACAATCTAACCCTTACAAAAGAAAGGCCTCTGCCTTTTATAGATATTACAATTTTGAATCAGAGGCCAGGATGGACTGCATCCAAGGGCCCTAATCTGTCTTCCAGAAGCTGACAGCTTTGACCCATGCTGAATTAATTCTCAGTTATCCAACCAGTCACTATCTCAACTACCTGCCATTATTTGGCTTAAATTCAGGTCTATCCAATCTTCTTGGTGGTTGGGAATAGTTATCCACAAAAATATCTTGCACGGGACCCATAGGCAGTTTACAATAAAGCAATTTCAGCTTTTTAGGAATTGAATTCCTGGAATTAAATCCATCTGTGCACTTTTCGAGAATGCATAGACTGAGTGTTCTTTTGCCTTTTGCCTTCAATTTCGCCAGTGGACTTCATCTATGTTCAACGACACGATTCCCAATGCTCGGTTGCTCTTGCGCTCCTGCATCTTTTCTTTTCCAATCTTCAGCGCCTGGCCTTGAATTGCGATCCTTCCTCGATTTGCGTTTCAGGTCTCTCTCCTGGTTCTTCGATGACGTCCTGCGATCAACCAATTTCACTTGATTAAATTAATTTGAAAAATTAAATAATCTAATTTTAACAAACATTAAATTTAGTTACGACGTCTGGCTTGAGAAGCTCTTTGCGGGATGTATCTTGAAAATGCTTCTCTTTCTCTTCGATTGTGAAATCTGATCCTTGGTCTTTTACCTCTGCGCGATTTTACCTTTCGAGTGTTGGACGTTTTAAATGGGTTCATGGCGCGATTCTGGAGGTTTGGAGAACTTCTGCAAATTTTAAAATCATAACACTCATGCTTTTCTGGTAAATTATGGAGAACGGAGGGCACCTTTTGAAATTTGCAAAAAATTTCGGACCCTTTGGCGTTTTTGCAAATTTGGAGTATTTAAACTTTTTGCGAATTTTCAAAACCTTTCACTTTTGGCTCATGGGTCCGATTTTGAGGACTTAAGGCGAATTTCGGACCTTGCCATCCTTTTGCATATTTCGGAGCTTACATATATTTCGCAAATTTTAAAGGCAAATTCGGACCCAAGGGCCACTTTGCAGCTCTTCACGTTTTTAGTTTTCTCCCCAAGGTCCGAAAATGAGCATCTAAAGTGTATTTTCAGAGCTTTCACGTTTTGGCGAATTCTCATTTTCGGAGCTAAACCACCTTTGCAATATAAGTGAACTTCGGACCCAAACATGCTTACAAAATCGGAGTTTGAAGGCGATTTTACAAATTTCTGAGTTTTCGCGATTTTAAAATGAACCTCGGAGTTTCGGACGCTAAACATCTTTTGGCGATTTTACCTTGATTTCGGACCTAAAAGCGCGTTTGAAAATTTAGCGGTTTTAAAGCGAACTTCGGAGGTAGGGTCCGAAATTGGGCGTTTAAGTGTTTTTCGGGGCTTGAAGCGCTTTCGCCAGTTTTCGGACCTAGTGCGTCCTTTTATATTTCGCGTTTTTAAACCCAGGGGTCCGAAAATGGATATTTCGGGTTTTCGGACCTGAAGCGTCCGTTTTAAAACTACGCGTTTTCTTTATTTTATTCCAAGGGTCCGAAAAGAGGGACTTAAGTGATTTCGGACCTGGAGGCGCTTTTGCAAAATCGCGTTTTTTAACATTTCGCCCCAGGGGTCCGAATTCAGAGGTCTAAAGTGAATTTCGGACCTTGGAACACTTTTGGCAACTGTTAACCTTTTCAACTTCTGGCTTCTGGGTCCGAAAATGAGCATATGGAATATAACATTTAAGTATAAGGTCTTATACTTTAAGTTATATTCCATATATACTTTCAGGATGTTTGAGAGTGGTTTCGGCCCTCCAGGAGTTATATTGCAAATTCTAGTTTTTGGAGGTTTCCTCAGTTTTTCAGAGTTAGCCAAATTTCAGGATCAGGGAATTCCAGACTTAGCCAAATTTCAGGATCAGGGAATTCCAGACTTAGCCAAATTTCAGGATCAGGACAAAAGGCACAAACTGGGGGTCCCTGTCCAAGACGGGGATGGGTGTGCGATTCGCACAACAGAACCCAAGAAGAAAATAAATCTAGAAGTGGATTTCCTATCATCAACTGAACCTGCATAGTCTGCATCTGTGTATCCTGTCAAGAAGAATTGATCATTCCTTTATATTCCAAACCATGATCCATTGTACCATGTATATACCGTAAGACCCTTTTGCTGCTAGCCAATGAGATGTCTTTTGTTCTTGCATGAATCGTGAAAGATAATTAACAACAAAACTAGTATCTAGTCTAGTATGTGTCAGGTAAATCAAACCTCCAATCAATTGACGATAAAGAGGTGCATTCACCCGAGGAGATTGATCAGAGGTAGATAACTGCAAACCTGATTCCATAGGTGTAGACATGGTTTTGGAATCCATCATTCTGAACTTCTCAAGTAGTGTCTTAGTATATTTTCTCTGTGACACAAACATATGGTGATTTGTTTGCCATACCTCTAAGCCGGGACAATAATGCAGTAGCCCGAGATCCATCATATTAAAAGCCTTTTTGAGATCATTCTTGGTTGCTTCAACCAAAGATGTAAATATCTTAATCGACAATAAATCTTTTGGCCGAAATTTTTTTAAAAATCGGGAATCAAGAAAAAATCGGGAAAAAATCGGCAAAATTATCGAACGTTTGAAAATATATAATTTTTTTAAATATTCTAAAAAAACACATGTATACACTAAATTTATAGAACACAATAGCATATTATTGGTTTCCATCATATATAAATCATAGTTTGAGACTTTGAGTCAAATACATACCATATGGCATATAGCAAAATGATATACCAAAAAAACAAGTTCGAGTTCTAAATAGTAAATACTAAATACGATTGAGTCAAATCCATATTGTAGAGTGTAGACCACAAAACAAATCAGTGAAGTCTGAAATTCTGAATACATATTAAGTTCATGGTTTCATATCATTGAAAACTGGAAATCATAGATTGCGTTTGCGACTAAAGCTCAAAAAACTCTTTTGCCGCTGAGTGGGTGCTGAAGTAGATGGTGTTGCAGCTGCTGCAATATCCTCAACCGGTGATGAATCTGCCTCTTCTGGATCAACAAACTCATCTCTCGCCTCCTCACGTTCTACCACCTCTGCCCCCCATTCAGTTGCCTCCCTCTCCATCTCATCTAACTAAGCGTCAGTGATAAATGCATCCACATCAATATCACCAGTAGCACCATCAGGTTCAACAATCCAATCCGCTGTGAATGGATCAATCTCATCAATGTCAAGTGCATCATATGAATTGTTCCCTTGTACCCTCCTTTCATGCAGTCAAAGGTTGTACCGCACATATACAAAGTCATTCAAGCACTTTTGAGTCAACCTATTGCGCTTTTTTGTGTGAATGGCCTCAAAGACACTCCAGTTGCACTCACAACCAGAAGCACTACAAGGCTGAGATAATATGCGAATTGCAAGCTTTTGGAGATTAGGCGTTGTGGCACCATAATCTTCCCACCACAAATCTGCAAGCATACAAATTAGCATTTATAACTCGGTAAAGATTTTTATAAACTTAAAGATTGAAATAAATGGTAAAATAGATTTAAGAGCACATTTGTTTGTACTTGGCAGCAGGGTGTCTCTCTTACGAATACCAATAGGTGAAGAAAACAATGGCCCATCTTCCTTCTTGTACCTCTGCAACTCATCAACAATGATGTCTTGAATATTTTCATCAGGAACCAACCTCTGAATACATGTGTCAAGGCCAAGTTGAACCTCCTCATCTATTTTGAAACTATGGGAGTAAAAGAACTTGGGGTTCAAATAGTAGGCAGCAACATGGATATGTTGGTGGAGTTGTTGGTTCCACCTTTGATCAATTATGCGCCATATGGGTTCATATTTAGTCCTCTCTGACCCATACAAGTGCTGAATTGCCTCTTTGGCCTTATCCATGGCCTCATATAGATACCCTATGGGGCTTTTATCCCCATCCACCATCCGTAGAACCCTCACCAACGGTTCTGACAACTAGACATGACAAATTTAACAAAAATCAGCAATGTGTAATATTAGAAAATTTAAAATATATCATCAATTGAAATTTGAACTTTGAACACTTACATTGATGATCTCCTCCATGAGTTTGGCAAATCTATCATCAAAAATGGCCTTCACGACCTTCTCTGCTTCAGGCTTCCTACAATAAGGGCTTTGCAACCATCTTTCACTCACAAACATCCTCTTCAGGTTGGGCAATGCACGTAATATGCTTTGTAAGTTGAGGAAATTCGTGGCAAAACGTGTGACTCCTGAACGCACAAGATCCTTACCATTAGTGTGTTGTCTCATAAGCTCCAATACCCATGTGTGGTTGTAGATGTACTTTGTGATTTCCCTTCCATCTTCAACCACATTCTTCACCCAACTAAGTTTCCCTATGTCCTCGAGGAGTAAATCAAGGCAATGAGCAGCACAAGGGCTCCAAAATAATGACGGATGCCTAGCCTGTAGAAGTTTACCCGTTGCCACATATGCAGCTGTGTTATTGGTCACAACCCGAACAACATTCTACACTCCCACTTCGATCACCACCTCATCCAACATGTTGCACAAGGTTTCTGCATTCTTCACTTGATCTGAGGCATCAATCGATTTTAAAAATACCACCCGTCCCCTTGAAGCAACTTGAAAGTTTATGAGTGTCCTATTCCTACTATCCGTTCACCCATCAGATAAAATGGTGCAGCCATTCTTTTCCCAATTCCTCCTTTGTTGTTCCACCAGCTGATGTGTGTTTTGGACCTCATCCTGCAATAATGGCCCACTCAACTCATAACGACTTGGGGACTTGAACCCCTTACCAAAAATGGTCAATCCACTGACCATTTGCTCCCAATATGGACTCTCAATAATACTAAACGGAATATTGTTGTAAATCCAAAATCTAGCCACTACCGCTCTTGTTTGCTGATGCACTTCCTTATTCCATGAAGTACCTAACAATCCAGGTTGTGCACCAAGAGTGTTACAAGGAATGAAAAAACCAGATGCATTGCTGCCCACCCCAATATTTTCTGATTCTGTAGAACTGATATTTCTCGTTGGGGCTGCCATTGCTTCTGCTGTCCTCTTTTTTTCTACCTTCTTTTGCTCAAATTCTGAAAGTCTTTCTTTTGCCTCCCTTTGAACCTCTTCAAGACAATTGTCACATACTGTAATATTTT
Source organism: Cryptomeria japonica (assembly GCF_030272615.1). NCBI lineage: Eukaryota > Viridiplantae > Streptophyta > Pinopsida > Cupressales > Cupressaceae > Cryptomeria > Cryptomeria japonica. The sequence goes on from NC_081411.1 coordinate 760,350,558, forward strand.
GTCCACTGATTTGTGCAAGGTGAATTTTGAGTCGGTATATGCCACCGGTCATAGTTTTCGTGCAATGGTTACAAATAACCTCTCCTGCCACTGCACCTGGTGTGCCATGTTTCCACATAGGATCCCTCTTTCTACCACCACCTCTACTTGTACCACCTCTAGTTGCAGAAGCCATTGTCTTTTATAAAAATTGGAAAGAAACCTATCAAAAGAGACCAAACATGGATCAATAAATATAAATTGAAGATGAACACAAACTAAAATTGGACAATTTAGCATGGTCACGACTCACAGCCAAAGTACGAAACTACAAAATCCAGATAAATGTCTCATCAAGCTAATTGTAGGTGCCTCCATTATCAATTAGATACATCTCAATTATGTTATTTTTAAACCACTATTGCAGTGTGTAACTGTAGATTGTGGATATAGTTAATTATTATCACTCAGTGGCACACCACTATTAGTAATTAAAATTTATTACTATTATTACACATTATACTGTATTGTGTAATAATAGTAATAAATAAATTTTAATAAGTGTCTGTGTAGTAAATTGTAAATTAATAATAGAGTAAGTAACTGTAAGATAATAATAGTAAATTACAGTGTTAGGAAACTATAGTAAACTACAGTCTTCGGAAAACTACAGTAAAATAATAATAATAAATATTAAATACAATACATAGTATGAATTTTAATTAAAAACTACTACAAATTAATAGTTAATAACTTAATATGAATTTTATAGTGTTATTGTAAATTAATTTTGTGACAATTTTTTTATTCAAATTTCATACTGTGTTGCAGAAAAATTACTGTAAATTAATAATATATAGTTACAGTTACACACTTACACTTTTAATAAATATTGATCTATAAATTAATAATATATAATATATATTATACAGTGATACACTATACACGCTATTATTAGTTTGATTTGGGTTATACAATTGAATGAGTCGGGATATATTGAATAGCATTATACAGTTACCAGTATACAACTTAACACAGTTTTGGGTTAGTTTTATATTTGAATTAAATTTATTATTTATTACAAAGATGTTAATTTAACACAGTATATGTCGTGGAAATTTCAAATCACGAATCAAGAATGAGCAGATAAAATAAAAATTTAACACAGTATATGCCGTGGAAATTTCGAATCACGAATGAGCAAATAAAATAAATAAAAACTTGCAACACAATTTGAATGCCGTGTCGGTGGGGAAGCTGCAGTCGAAACCGGCGAATTCGTGTGCAATACGAATTCGCCTCTTTTTTTTTGTTTTTAACTTAAACTTTTTTACTTTTTAGGGTTGCAGGCTCTGTCGTTTTTAGGCGCGTGATTTTTACATGAGTTTTACACGATAAAATCGCGATTTGCAGTTAAACGATTCATGATTTTTATTGAAAAAATCGTTTCCGATTTTTTGGATGATAAAATTGACGGGTTGAATGAGTTGGGATATATCGCGATTTTCTGCCAATATTTACAACCTTGGCTTCAACCATTGCTTTTGAGCTGCCAATGATAACTAAGTCATCAACATATACATTAATGATTACAATATCCCCCCCTTGATCCTTGAGGTAGAGATTTGGATCATATGGATGCCTAGTGAACCCATGTTTTAGCAAATGCTCATCAATTTTGATATACCAGGCTCTAGGAGCCTGTTTGAGACCATATAGGGACTTGACAAGTTTGCACACCTTTTCTTTTTTACCAGGTGCAACATATCCTTGTGGTTGGGTCATATCGACCTCTTCCTTAAGGTCTTCCTGAAGTAGGTGATGATGTGGAAGGAGTACTTGACTCACTCTTATCATAAAAAATGGCATCCCTACTAATATATATTTTCTTTTTGTCAGGATCCATAAGGCGATATGCCTTAGACTCACTACTATAGCCAAGAAGTATACATTTCATGGATTTTTTATCAAGCTTCTTTCTTTTCTGTTTAGGAATGTGCATATAGGTAGTGCATCCAAAAACACAAAGATGTGAGATAGATGGCTTTACCCTTGTCCATGCTTCTTCTGAAGTGATGCCATCAAGGGCTTTCGTTGGAGCACAATTCAAAAGATAAACTACAGTGTGTACAACTTTAACCCAATATGCACGCTCTAGCTAAGAATCTTTCAACATACTTTTGACTATCTCTAGAATGATGCGATTTCTCCGTTTTACAACACCATTTTTTTGAGGTGTGTATGCTGAAGTCAATTGACGCTGAATGCCATCTTCCTTTAGATACGTGGAGAATTCTGTGTTGGTGTACTCCCCCCCTCAATCTGAGTGAAGGGAACAAACATTGTGATTCATATCTTTCTCCAACTGAGTGCGAAACACTTTGAAATGGAAAAGAGATTCATCTTTATGTTGCAAGCAATATACCCACATTTTCCTTGTATGATCATCAACAAAAAGCAGAAAATACTTGTATCCCTTGCATGGGCCCACACAGATCGTTATGCACTAGTTGCAAAGGTTGGCTTGTAGAGTGCTCATTGGGATAGAAGGGTTCTTTGTGTTGTTTTCTAGCAATACAGCTAGAAAAAACAACACTCGACTTCTCAAGTGAAGGAAGCCCTTTGACCATGTTATTCTTACAAATTTTGAGCAATTAACTAGTGCTGAAGTGAACGTATCTACGATGCCAAAGAACTGAAAGTTCACTGTCCTTAGTCACTAAGGCTTGACTATTAACAATTTTATCAAGCCTAAATTTACATTCTACCAACCTCAGTAGCACTAGCAATAATCTTGTCATTCTTAGAGACCTTTTTATCCTTAGTAGAATCAAATTCAGTCCTAAGGTTATGATCAAGAATTGATTATCAGAAAGAAGATTTTTGGTAAGTCCTGGCACATATAGAACATTAGTAAGCCTACAATGATGTATGCCAAACTGTAAAGAGATGTCACGAATACCTTGAATGTCATGGACAATATCATCTCTAAGAGTGACTGTACCATGATGAGGTTTCAATGTGAGAAACCACTTCTTCTATCCTGTCATGTGCATTGTAGCACCCAAGTCCACATACCAGATGAAAGTAGATTGTGAACCATCTTCTGAAGTGTGCACTGACAACGCGTATTCCTCGTCTAGAGAATCATCTGCTTCCGCAACATTGCTTTGTTGCTTCTGTTTGTTCTTCTACTCCCATTGTGGTTTGTCGCTTTGAAAGGGCTTCTTTCGATGTGATTTGTTGGAAGATCCTTTGTCGAAGGATTTGTACCAACAATTCTTCACATCATGTCCAACTCTGTCACAGATTGGACATTTCTTTTGAGGTTTGGATGAATTACCAAATTTGGGTGGTCCACCAGATTGCTTCATAGGCTTCTTGCCTTTATGATGAGTGGTCAAGGCATGATCCTCCTCCTCATGTTCGTGCCTTAGAGATTCTTCTTTTTGAAGTAGATTCACTAACTTCTCAAAGGTGGGTGTCGTCTCTATGACATTCAAAGTTGTCACAAAAACTTTATATCTGGAAGGTAGCACTCGTAGAACAATAGGCACCAAAATTGCATCTTTAGTCTTTTATCCCAATGCTTGTAAGGAAGCTCTCAACTCTGCAATCCTTTTGAGAAAGGCTTCCAATTGTTCTCCATTCTTCATCTTTAGGCTATGTAGTTGACTCTGCAAATTCAAGATCTGATTATGATTCTTTGCCTCATACATCGTCTTGAGCTTGTCCCATGCATCTTTGGTTGTGGACGAGTTGCGGGTAAAGGGCTGGACATCATCAAACACACTGAACAAAATGATCAATTTCGCGTTTTTGTCGGCTTGATCAAATTTATTTTGTTCATCAACGTCTGTTTAATGGCGTGATGTGGTTCCACTGACCACATCCCAAACTTCCTCAAACTCGAGTTGAGTTTTGAGTTTGGTCTTCCACGCAAAATAATTGTTTCCGCGCAGTAGTTGAGAAGCAGGAAGAAGAAATTTTGCAGAACTAGTTGCCATTTTGTTAGAGAAAAATAACACCCCCCCTTTGAAGAATAGAAAAATACACAATTTTGTTTAAAACATAAGCTTACATTTTTTCTTGTCCTTTCAACCTTTAATAAGGTTTAAAAAATAGACTTGGCCATTCAAGTGATTCTGCATCGAGACATGCATCAAATGATCCTAAGATACTAGGAAAGTAGATATTTGCAGTTATCATATGAAAGGCCACTCGTTATGAGTTTTAGGTCGCACATAAGCATGCACAAGGGACGTCGATACTAATTGATACTAGCTTTCTACTTAGTAAGAGCCTGTTTGCACTAAGGAAAATACTTGACACCTGGGGTTATATAAACAAAATAATATAGGCCACCCTATTAAATTACTTATCACTTATTATGTGTGCAACTCTAGGCTGAAACCAGCTTTAACCAAGCCGAATAATATTTTAACACCCATAACCATTGTCGAGCACCGCTAATAATATTTAAGCAACAACTGTGACCTCATTTTCATCTCACGGTCTCAAGGTAAGCAGCTCATGAAATTGGCATCATATATGAGCACTCGACATGGAGTCCTAAGAATAAGTTTGCGCGTATTACCAAGGCATAGCACCTTGATAGGAAAATCAAATGCTTGATCAAGAGACTCCAATGTGAGTAGATAGCAACGTGAGCAAGAAGAGGTGTGCGATCAGTGAGCGCCAATGTGATGGTGCGCTCAAATGCCAATCACCCAAAAAATTCAAGCCCTTCGAAATTGAGTACAAGCCAATGTCATAGAGATAATAATGAAAGTGCTTCCTAGAGTCACGATAATTCAATTCGCAAGCACTCCTTTACTACAAATTTTATTGTTGAGAGCGAGAGGACTACCTAGAATGGTCGTCTATTTTATGTTATGGAGCTCGAACCATAGTAGAGTTGTGCCAAAAGTGAGGGTCGGACAATAAAATGCTTGGAACAAAAAATGTCCCCTGACCAAGATGACTGATCTAGAGCTTCAACTTTTGGACTGCTCCGCCATCATTGAAGGTAACAACCCATCCTTTTCACTCCCACTATCAACCTTGCTCTGATACCATATCAGAAAATGGAATGAATATAAAATTTGCACATCCTCTATTCAATACATTCTGCAAATATATAGGCAGAAATGCGGTGAACTATGTGCCTTAAAAATAACACTCAAGTTCAACAAATAATAAACAATATCCTAAGTTGTTCTAACAAACAACATACGTTTACAAGAAGACATAAACAAATAAAACTAACTATCTATGTGGAGTAAATGATGGAATACCGAACAGTAACAACAATATCAAGTGCATGGATATTTTTTAATAATTTTTTGATGCATTTTTTTTCTAAATTTAATTTTTTAAAGAGTATTTATAATTTAGAAATAGGTGTATGCTGTACCACAACTTGTTTTGTAATTTTTTTTTTGTTTTGAAACATGGACATCAAAACCTAACATGCATGTATTTTTCGAACTTTTAAATATTTTAAACTATTTTTTCATGTGTAGAACAAAGAATTTGATGTTGGATGAAAAACCTTTGTTCAATATAACATAGAAAATAAATATATAATAAATAAAAATAGATAAAAAATTATACTTGTTGGAGAACTCATTTTGTGGGCTACAATCTTGCTAATTATCTTGTCAAGTTCATTCCATTTCAAGGTCCAACTTGACGTTTGAAATTGGATTTTTTGAGGAAAATTTGAGGCATAAAATTAAAGTGGCTAGCCAAGCAACTTTGTTTGAAGGTGTGTTGTACCCACAAAAAAAACCCTTCGAATGAACGCTCACTTTGAAATGAAGATACTTTAAAACATATCTTTGAGCAAAGGTACTTTATGATGTACCCTGAAACAAAGGCAGAAGGCACATTCGTTCGAAGAAATACTTTCGAATAAAGGTGTTTATAACTTTTCACCTCCATTCGAGTTCAAATATGTGATGTCCCAAGTTTGGGACTCATTATTGTGGGATCACCATGCAAGCAGTGCCAACATGGAAAACAAACAAGGGCAAGTTTCAAATTGAAGGATTATTCAACATCAATACCCTTTGAATATACCCATGTAGAGATTTGTGGGCCAACAAGAACGGAAGTTTTGCAAGCTGAGAGATATTTTATGATGCTAATTGATGATTATTGTAGGATGACATGGGTTACTTTTCAAAAGAAAAGTCTGAAGCATTTCAGAAGTTGAAGGCATTCAAAGCCTTAGTGATCTAGTGATCTAGTGGATGAAGATTCAAGGGCCTTGTTTAAGAGGTTTGAGGATCTTCACCTTAGTATGTCTGAAACAATAAAAGAAGTTGCCCAGCTATTGAAAGAACTCCCTCACAATCAAAACAATGATAACCCACCTAACGAAAAGAGCAAGGGAAGCCATCCCAATAGTGGAATATCTGAAGAAGTAAGAGCGCCTAATACCAGATCATTTAGGGCTATGTTTTTGTGAAATGAGGAGAGGTGAAAAATCTGCTAGATCAAGTCAATGAAATGGATCAGCTTCTAACAAAATATAATGCTTTGAGTGAGGTAGTTAAGAATAACATAACCTATATGGAGTATTGTGAAATGAAATCAAAAGGTGGACATAGGAGGAAAGGGTATGAGGATAGGAAAGACATCCACCATCGTTTGAGAAAGATCACAATTCCCAAATGTGATGTGTCCAATCATATATCAACAAGATCGTGGTTACAAAAGCTTGATACCTATTTTTCATTGAATCCTATGACGAAAGAAGAGGTCGTCAAATTCGTCACCCTACATTTGGAAGGCGTAGCTCCCGAGTGGTGGTACCATGGATTAGTGACTAGAGGCATTATTGTATTACCACCATTGAAGAATTCAGCCAAAGACTAAATGAGAGGTTTAATAGGATAGATCCAGAAATCCATTTTAGAAATTTAGCACAACTCAAACAAGATGGAAAGATAGAAGATTGTGGCTGAGTTCCAAAGACTTGCAGTTATGGTGCCAGATGTGACAGGTAGGAGACTTGTGCTTTTTTGGTAGGGGTTAGCTAAGCCATTCAAAGGACTACTCAAGGCTTTAAATCCTGCAATGTTCCCTGAAGCCATCACTACAACTTTTAATTTGGAGGATCAGTTGTAAGGGAGAACTTTAGTAGTAGGAGGACAACACCACCTATGCAGTTCAAAAGCCTTCTCAGAAGTGTATAACACCCCGTAAACCATTAACAACAAATCTTGTACAAATGGATGTAAGCAGAAGGGAGCTAAGGAGGAGAAAGTTGTGTTTTACATGTAAAGAGTCATGACAGCCAGGTAACCATTGTCTCGTTAAGTGGTAAGTGCATTAGATAGAAGTAATTTCTAATGAAGACATAAGAAGTGAAGGTGTTGATTCTAAGAACGAAACAAAAAAGGGCCAGCAAGAGGCACCCTTACAGCTCTCATAGGCGAAACATGTTACAATGCTTTCCGCCTTAAGGTGGTCATAAAAGGGCAGAATACAACAATCCTCATTAATAGTGGAGCCACTTACAACCAAAGAAACAGGACTCGGACTCGGCTTGGACTCGGCAAGGCCGACTCGGACTCAGACTCAGCTCCAGACTCGGCTGGACTCAGGAAAGTGAAAAACTCAAGAAATTTAGAGATTTTTAAAGATTTAAAACTTGTTTCAGGCACCCTTTATTGAATACACCTTAAAGACACAATAACATCATCAAACTCGGCTCATTTGATTACATACACAAGTATACATCAATCACTTAAGCATAAACGCAAATTGTAGCTGAAGGAAATAACAAACATAGATATATAAATATTGTCAAATGTATACAATATTACAAAACTCATGGAATAAAAAATCCATGTCATCATATGATCATCATCAAATGTTTCATACAAATACCAAAGGTAAATACAACTACAAGCCTATGGCTCAAAGGAGCCTGCACCCTCCGACCCCGGCCCCCTGCGAAGGCATCTAAGGTAGGTCCTGGATGATTCAACAGCCATAGCCGCTTCCCGTGACACCATGCCATGCTCACCAATATCAGGAACATCCGTGTCACTATCTGCCTCTGAATCTCTTGTTTGTGCTCATGCTCTCCGCTCCTCCTCTATCATGGCTACAGTCTCAACCTCTATATCTACCTAGTCGATCCAATTAGTGTCAGACTCAGAGGTTAAATTTTCCCTACTTCTATCGACGTAGTTTCCCCCCATATTTTTTGACGGGGGTTTGGGGGCAGCGCCCCTAAGGTGGGGTCAAGGGGCATCGCCCCTTGCGCGCTCCCTGTTGCGATACAGGGCGGGGTCAAGGGGCAGCGCCCCGCGAGGCCAAAAAAACTTATTATTTAATAAAGCTGTCGGGTGTTATTTTTCTATTGGTTGTCATGTTGTAACCCTAATTTTTCTCATTCTCAGGCGGAGGTTGTAGTGAACAAAGACGATACCATTCATTTTAAAAAAACTTTTAAAATTTTTTTTTTTTGCCATTTTACTAACCCAGCCAGTAGCTGAGTTTGGGGCTCAGGACTCGCCGAGTTTGGTGAGTTAGAGCCAAACTCGCCAACTCGGCGAGTCTGGCGATATTGCTCGCCAGACTCGGACGAGTCCGAGTCCGAGTCCCAGAGACTCGGCGGGCATGACTCATACTCGGACTCGCCAAGTCTAGGCAAGTCTGGGCGAGTCCCGTTTCTATGCTTACAAGTATATAAATGAGGAAGTGGTAAGGAGACATGGTCTAAGTACAGTCCCAATTGAAGGGTTTGAGGTGAAGGTAGCTAGTGGAACAATCCTTTCTTGTACTCAAAAAGTACCCCAAATGAAATTAGCAATGGGAGAGTATGAATTAAAGGATGATTTTTATGTGATTGACATGGAAATGGAAGTAGTTTTGGGATGTCAATGGCTGTATGCAATTGGCAATTATGAAACCAGCCTTTGAACCATGGAGATTTCTTTCCGACATAATGGAAAAAGGGTAGTATTGCGCAGGTTATCCGACAAAGGAAGAATGGAAATATCAGCAAAGAGGATGGAACAAGTTTTTTATAAGAGGCAAGTAGCGTGGGCAACTGAATGTTTAATTACTACTACAATTACTGTTGGGAAAGAGGGTGCGACTAATGTCCAGGTCCAATCTATTTTGGATAAGCATAACAAGGTATTTCGAGATATTCTTCCAGGATTGCCCCTTGATAGAGGTTTCCAGCATATTATTGAGCTTGAAGAAGGAGCTAAACCTATGATGATTACACCCTATTGTGATCCTAAGGTGTAAAGGAAGAAATTGATAAAGCAATCAAGGAATTGTTAGATATGGGACATATAGGACCCAGTTCCAACCCTTTTGCATATTCTGTAATGCTGGTCAAAAAGAAGGATGGGGCTATGAGAATGTGTATTGATTATCGGGTCCTCAACAAGAGAACTATTAAGAACCGATACCCAATACCCCAAATTGATGAGTTGATTGATTAGCTACATGGGTCTAGGTATTTTTCTAAGATTGATTTGCGTTCAGGATACCACCAAATCAAGGTCAGTGATGAGGATGTATACAAGACAGCATTCGGATGTCATTATGGGCATTATGAATTTTTGGTCATGCCCTTTGGTCTAACAAATGCTCCAGCAACCTTCCAAACATGTATGAATCAAGTATTCATCTTACGATTGAGGAAATTTGTTTTGTTTTTCTTTGATGACATTTTGGTCTAAATCAAAACGTGGGAAGATCATTTAAAACACTTAGATGAGGTGTTAAATATTTTAGAGCAGCAATACTTTTACGCCAAAGCTTCTAAGTGTGTGTTTGCATTGCAAGAAATCTTGTATTTAGGATTCAAAATCAGCGAACATGGGGTCAATGTAGGTGAGGAAAAGATTAGGCCCATTCAAGATTGGTGTAGACCAAACAATTTAACACAGCTAAGGGGATTTGTTGGGTTATGTAGCTACTATAGAAGATTCGTAAGAGGATTCTCACAGCTTGTTGCCTCTTTAACAAATCTAACAAAGAAAGGAGCATTTGTTTGGACACCAGCAGCTCGACAAGCCATTGATAAGCTCAAAGGAGTAATGAGTTCGTGTCTTGTGTTGGCAATTCCAGATTTCTCACTCCCTTTTGTTTTGGAATGTAATGCTTTTGGTGAGGGGATAAAGAATGTTTTGATGCAGAATAAACACCCCATAGCATATGAGAGTAGGAAGCTCAAAGATGCTGAGCGTAAGTTCTCATTTTATGATAAAAAAAATGTTGGCTATAGTGCAGGCCTTCTCCAAATTCAGGAAATACTTGGTTTGCACTAAGTTTGTGGTTAAGACGGATCATAACAGTTTAAAATACTTCTTCTATCAAAGGGACTTAAATGATAGGCAACAGAAATGGGTAAGTAAAATTCAAGCTTATGACTTCGATATTGAGTATGTAAAGGGACATAATAATGTGATGGCAGATGCATTATCTAGAAAAGCTCATTTATATTCAATTTTTGATATATATGCTGATTGTAGGTCATTAATCGCAGCTGATTATGTGAAAAACTCATTTGCTAATGATATTTTGCTAAGTTACCTATTTGGATTCAAATTCAGGTTTGGATTCGGGTACGGATTCGCAGATTCAGCAAAAAAAAATTTCTTGGGTACGGGTACGAGTTCTTCCGTACATATATATATATTAATTATATATATATTATATATGTACATATGTCATATATTATATATATGTTCAAACATCAAAATTATATATGTTCATAGCTCAAACATACAATGTAACTTTCCCATACAATGATACATAAATGATAACAGATAAATCATAAATGAGTTGAATGAATGTTTTGATGCATGAAATGCATCATAAAGGGGTGGATTAGGGTTTAGATGTTAAAATAGGATTAAAAAAACTAATTTTTATTTGTTTTCTACCCTGTGGACCCCGTTTTTGGGAACCCACAGGCTTGGGTTCACCCGGGCCCTCCTAGGTTCGCAGGACCCACAGGGAACCCAGTCGCCTGGACAGGACTCGGGTGGGACCCAAGTCGAACCAGGCTCGGACCAGGACCAAGACCAGGCATGAACCAGGACCAGGACCTAGGCATTTTATGGAAGAACCGGTATCTGAGATATTTTGGAAGGAAAGTTACAGGATGACAAGTTCAAAATAGCAAATGAGCCAGTCTTTTACAAGGGATGAGTATTCGTCACTTTTGAATCTAAGATGAAGGAAAAGATTTTCAGAGCTTGCCACGACACCCCACAAGTTGTCCATCCGAAATTCTACAAAACATATAAGGGAACGTTTCTCATGGAAGGTATTGAAAAAGGATGTGATGCAACATGTAAGGGAGTGCAAGGAATGTCAATAGAATAAGGAGGAACATGTATTCTCAGCAGGATTGTTGTAGCCATTACCCATTCCAAATCAGAAATGCAAAAGCATTTCGATGGATTTCATCACCGGGTTAGCCAAGGTTCAAGGTAAGGACTGTTTATATGTGATGGTAGATAGGCTCACTAAATATGCCCAATTTCATGCTATAACAACTGAATTTAGAGCACCTCAAGTGGCAGATTTGTATTCTAGGGAAATTTTCAGACTTTGTGGTTTGCCAAAAACAATTGTGAGTGATAGGGAGAGCAGGTTCCTTAATACATTCTAGCAGGAATTATTCCGTTTGACAGGGACGAAGTTGACCCCAAGCACAAGCTATCATCCTCAAATAGATGGGTAGACGAAAATTATGAATAAGTGGATTGAGGGTTACTTGAGGAACTATTTTACAAGGTATCAAACAACATGGATTAAATGATTGCACTTGAATGAGTACTATTACAATACCTCTTATTACATGTCTATCGATATGTCCCCCTTTAAAGAACTTTATGGGTACGATGCAATGTCAGTTATGGATCTAATATTTACCGATAGTAGAGTGTCGAGTGCAAAAGATTTGGTACAACAAAGCAAGGACATTATGGAGTCCCTCAAGGAAAATTTGCAGCAAGCTCAAAATCAACAGAAGATGTATGTGGACCGTCATCGAACTGAAAGGGCATTTGAGGTTGGAGACATGGTGTACTTGATATTGCAGCCTTACTGTCAAAAAAATTGCAGACGTGGTGCAAAAAAATTGAAACCTCGTTTCTATGGTCCTTATCAGGTAATAGGAAGGTGGGGCAAGTTGCTTATGAATTAGAATTACCACTCAACAGTCAGATCCATAATACTTTCCGTGTCTCTTGCCTTAAAAAGGTGTTGGGTCAACAAATTATACCTCAATGGAGTTGCCACCGCTTGATTATGAGAGCAAATTAATATTGGAGCCTGAAATGGTGTTGAATGCAAGGTAGAAGAGGCTAAGAAAGAAAGTAATTTTGGAGTACTCGGTAAAATGGAAGGGACTACCACCTGAAGATGCAACTTGGGAAGGAATAGACATTTTTGAGCATCCCAATCTGAAATTGTTTGAGGTCAAGCAATTAGCGGATGGGAGGATTGTGATATCCCCGATTTAAGGAGAGACCTTTGGGGCCAACGATATTTTATAGCACCCGATTTCCCTTTGACTTTGCATTTTTGTTTTTACAAAAATAAATTGGGAATTTTAGACAAATAACATTGTCTAAATTCCATATGTCGGCCTAGGCCGACTTACTGTACTTTCTTCATAGATTTAATGCCTTTTTTTCTTTTAAGTTTGTAGTCGGCTCTAGGTCGGTGGCTTGCTAACTTGTCACTAGGCTATTTATTGTGGCGCACCCCTCTCTTTTGGGTTATGCTTGGTTTTGGATTCAAAGTGCAGTGCACTATGTGGATCCTGTAGGTGATCATTGAGGTGGGATGCTACCCCCATCCTCTCTATTCTAAACTCCAAGCTATATGCTCAACTTAGTTGTCTTATTCACATTTTCCTCTGTGGTACAGGGATCGTGTGGTGAAGTAGAAGGGGCGTGTATCTTCCCAGAACAATTGCAGCCTAGGCGTTACCTATCCAACCTGCCCTTGCAAACCATTGGTCATAGGGGACATGATATCTCCAAGTCATTCCAACGCTTTTTCTGATGCCTGGGAAAGTAAACTGTATTGTATTAGTGCGAGAGTATTTCATATTTTCTGTGAGTCGTTATACAGCTCTTTGCGTAGTTGGGTAGGAATTGGATATAACGGCAGACCCCTTTGGTCATCAGATGTATGCATGTATGACAATGGTTGGAAATTCATGAATGCAGTGTTAACAGCAGACAAAGTTCATTTCTGTATTGTTTTTTTATCAATACATGATGCTTTATGAGCTTCCAAATCAGTTTTCTTAACTAGTCACGAGTAGGGATATTTCAATCCAAAATGCTGAGTGTTCTCTAAAGGAGCTTAAATTTGCAGATTTGTTAGTTGCAAATTCATTCCAGGTATCTTGCAATGCATTCAAGAGAGTTTGGAATGCATGTAGACCATCCTGGACGAGAGCTTGAGAAGAAATTTAAGCCTCATTAGGCAATTCTAAATGTTATTAGCACAGTTCACATACAGTATGGCAGTTGTGCAAGTCATAATAAATGATTGAGACGTGCTTGGAGAAGGGGAAGTTCACGGCATCACAAAAAATTTAGTGCAACTTTAGAGAAGCATGGAAAATGGGAATAAAAACTTATAAAGTAGGTTAATAATTTTTTTAAATAATAATTCCAATAATTGTGCATCCCTGCTGTAGCAGGGTCTAGTAAGGTTCAAAAACCAATAAAAACCAATAATTCTTTATCCCTGCGCTTAAGTCCAAAATAATCTTTCTTTTCAAAATTTTTAATCTGTTTAGAAATTGGAATTTACTTATATATTTCAATGACAATGTAAGGAATGGCTAATGTCCCTAATCTTGGAGTACTTTTGGCATTACAGCTGCTGGTTGAGGAAGCAAAGAACAAGCTTATTCACCTCAGCAAATTACTCTTAAATAAACTTCCTTTCTTCCTGGAGGAACTTGATCTTCAGATTGAGCCTTCTGACTTAAGAATCTTGTTGTTGATATAATACTCCATTGTTTGGAAATTTTAGCAGTCTTTGGTGGAAATTTTGAGGAGTATGGAAATTTAAATACTATAATCTGTTAACCTCCTCCAATTTGGCTCAGAATCTTTGGAAAATTTAGCAGTCATCGGTGAAATGTTTAGTAAGGATGGGAACTTTAATACTATAATCTATTACCTCTTCGAATATGGCTCAGCTGTAAATTAACATCCAAAGTGCAGACTATGGTAAGTTTTATGATAGAATATTCTTACCAAATGTTTTAGAGACGGCAATAAATCAAACAAATATTATTAAATCATTAATTTGAATTGCAAACATACTCTAAGCAATCATACACAGTACCAAGGGATCAAACACTGAGGAAAATTGTTGATTAAAAATAATTTCACTAATAACTCAATGCTTATTGGAACCAAATAAATTATAGAGTAGATTTATCTGCACAAAAGGATTTTTCTTGGTGATAGTTGATTAAAAATAATTTCACAAAATATTCAATGCATATTAGAACCAAATATATAGATAGATGTCATATTAGAATGATTTGCACAAAAATATTTTGACTTAAAAGCATTTAGTTATTTTAGAAGATAATTTGGCAATTGAGAGAATGGCCAACATCAATATAGCACAAAAAATACAAAAATATTAGTAATTAGTTTCTTACGTACTACAGAATTTTATCTCGAACCAAGTTAGGACTATAGAGACCAATGGAAGGCAATTGGCACGCTATTCTTATATATTCCAATTTATATAAAGAATCCAAGACTTGAGGGCAACTTTAAAAAGTATCAAGGAGTTTATCAATATTAAAAGAAAAAAGGACTTCTAGTTTTCTATTAGAATATATTTACTAGGTTCTATTAGTTGCTAACAAATAGATCAATGGGATGACAATTCATCAAATTTTATAATGTATATTTTTTCTATTTTTTTAAATATCAAAATTAATTTATCTATCATTTTATTGGATGAAAATCATGAATGGTTTTATTAGTGTGATGCAAGCTAATGAATCTTTTAATTTTCCTTAGACTCAAAAAGTTAGTAGTACAAATTTATTTGCATGTCATTTTTTTATTTAATTTGTTGTCTTATTTGATAAGACAATTTTTCCTTACTATCATTTATTCATACAATTTATTTATTTTATCATATTCTCAATTTTAATTAATTGGAAAGATGAAATGGAGAAAATATAGATTTTGGTTAAACTAATTAATAAAAAAATAATTAGCAATAAGAGAAACAATAATGAATAAAGATTAATTAACATTTCTAAATTTAACAATAAGAGAAACAATATTGAATAAAGATTAATGAATAATTATGTATTTTTAATCTATTTTCAATCTAGTTGAAGATAAATACTCTAGCATTCATTTTTTTTATTAGTTTACTCAATGAACATATACAATAAAAAACTCAATGAACATATACAATAGTCTACATTTAAATACTTTATTTTAAATAATTGTAAAAATATCATTTATCTTTTCTTCTATTGGTTCATGTCTGAAATAAAAAAAATATCTTTTTTGTAAAGGGCATGTCTAATCCAATGCATCTAATTCATTAAACCAAAATTTAATTTTATTAATAATTTTGGAATGTGCACTAGTATATACATTACAATAAATATTTTCTATGTAACTAGGTAAAAATTAATATGATTTTTTTTTAATTAACTTTAAATTTATTGTTTGCTTAAATAACATTTCTAACATTACTCAATTTATCGGATACAATGAAATTCATTGCACTCACCACGTGTTTTCTCATTTGTAGGGCTTGTTTATGCCTTTTATTATGTTCTTGTTGCAGCGTTGACAAACATTGTTGTACTTGAGTTGACCTCTAATTAAAATAATTATTGAATAAATTTTTTAGCTTATGTCACAACTTAATTTTTTTTTTTTAGGTAACTATTGTAAAGATAATGTGGGAGATCTAAAGACGATTAGGGCAACACCAATGATTTGCTTGCTATGGACATGGGTGATGGAAAGGATGAAAACTTGCTTACAAATGCATGACCAAATTGTTAACTTGTTAATGAAGTGAATTTGGTGAAATAGCTAGTATCATAAAGGAGTGGCCAATCACCCAATTTGTGGCCACACAATTTGTTAGAGGAAGGGAGAGGGTTTTTATATTAGCAAGTGCCAAATTTTCTTTATTTGAAAATGAAAAAGCTTATATCTAAGAAAATACGAATTTTTGTGTTAATATTCAACCATTGAAGTTAAAGAGAATATATAGATTTTTAATTCATTGTGCTTTTGTATTTAGAAATGTTGAATGCAAATGTGTTTTTATGTTAAGAAATATTGAATGTTAATGACTTAAATTTTTTTAAATAATATCAATGTGCTCTATCACTATCTCTCCCTCCCCTTTGTCATGACAAGTTCAATCTTTACTCAATATTAGGGTAAGTGCACCTAGATGGTGTGCAAAAAGGGTGGTATAAGTGGACACTTTTTTTCTTTTTTGAAATCAGGTAAACCTGAACTTGGAGGAGAAAGTTGAGATTAATCCACTCAAGATATGAAGATACTCAAAGAACAACGATTGTAGTACTCCGAATCTAGTTTCCAAACTACTAAATTTTTTCAAAATTGGATAAGATAAGGGGGTGAAATCCTTCGTCCATGAAAAACAAATCCTGATTTTTTCTGAAAAACATAGTGTCTAACGTGTGCATCAAAAAAGTAATAGTTAGATTTAGTATTTTGATAAATCCTTTGGCAGAAAGATAGTTGAGAGTGAGCACTAGAAGTTGTGTTTTTTTTTGTAATTTTTTGTTGAGTATTTTTATTAATGATTTTTCCAATCGAGCACATCCTGAAAATCAAATACCTGTTCGTGCGTGAAACATAACTTGCACCAAAACAATCGAAAATGCAATTTTTTTTTAAATTGTAAAGAATCAAGTGCACTAAAATAATATATAAAGTGTTTAAAATTTGGATGAGCAGATCAAAAGTTATTAAAAAAAAGGTACACGTATGTCTTTGAGAACTATGTAGACATTGGTAAAAAAAATTCTATAATAATATGTTATTGTTGTTCAAATTTAAAAACAATTATATGGTGAAAAAACTCAAAAGATGGGTGAAAATATGGTGGCAATTTTAGAAATACTCACTTGATGAAGTGTAAACTTGATGATGACAAAGTTGACAAAACCAAGTTCATAAAACAAAACACGTCAAAAAGGAGGGAAATGGAGGGAAATCAAACTTTCAAACCACAGTTTTGTCATCCAAGCCTATTCACAAGCCTAAACAGACAAGAGCGCATATGGGGTTCCTTTTGAATAAGAATTGCATACGAGGTTCCTTTTGAATAAGAACTACGTATGAGGTTTCTTTTGAATAAGCATCGCGTACGCGGTTCTAAGGAGAAAGTACCACGTATGCACTTTTGTCTGTGGTACTCTAACATAAAGAAATTAATGTGTATATTTAAAATGTGTGTGTGTGTGTGTGCATACATATATGTATATGTATAATATGTATATATGTAGATATTGTATGTATATATGTATATATATATACACATATATGTATATAATGTGTATGACACACACACACACACACACACACACACACACATATATATATATAGATGTATAATATACATATAATATTAATGTATGTGTATTATCTTTTGATATTTTATGTGTATTATATGTGTATGTCCCTTAGCACACATATGACCCCTTAAGACCATAAGATGTCCTAAGGGTTCATATGATGTTCTAACACATGTGCAGCCCCATTATGACCCTACGTGGCCCCCAATGATGCCATATGACCCCTTCATACCATGTATGATATCTTAAGGGGTCATATGGTGTTGTAACACATGCATGGTTCAATTAGGACCCCACATCATGTGACATCTCTTCCTCTCCCGCCACCTCCCCCCTCTCTCTCTCTCTCTCACACCCTTTAGGAGCATATGATGTCCTAAGGGGTACAGTGTCTTGAGGTGGCAAGATGAACCATTATTACAATATTAAAAACAGTGCCAATACTGCTTACAAAATTCGACACCTAAGGGGTCATAGGACACCATATGACCCCTTAGAACACCATACGACCTATAACGACACCATATGGTGTCGTAAGGGGTCATATGGTGTCTTAAGGGGTCGTAGGACACAATATGACCCCTAAGGACACATTATGACACATAACGACACCTAAGGGGTCATAGGACACTGTATGACCCTTAAGGACACAATATGACCTCTAACGACCCCTAAGACAATATGACCCGTAACAACACTTAAGGGGTCATATGGTGTCCTGAGGCATCACAAGATACCATATGACCCCTAAGGACAACATACGTCCCATGAAAACACCTTACGGTGTCGTAAGGGGTCATATGACACAATATGATCCCTAATGACACCTAAGGGGTCATATGGTGTCCTAAGGGGTCACAAGATACCATATGACCACAAAAGACACCATACAACCCATAACGACACCATATGGTGTCCTAAGGGGTCATAGGAAACAATATGACCCCTAATGACACCATATAACCCTAATGTGGTGCTCTAAGGGGTCATGTGGTATCCTAAGGGGTCTCTCTATCTCTCCACATAACACCACATGACCCTTTAGGAGCATATGATGTCCTAAGGGGTCAAGATGGGGAGATGGCATTATAGTGTCACAAGGTGGCAAGATGAACCATTGTTACAATATAAAAAGCAATACCAATACTGCTTACAAGAATAACAAACCAACATGCTCCCCCTCTCTCCCTTCCTCCATAACCCATCCCTCTCTCTCTTCTCTCCCTACCCACTCTTTCTCTCTCCCTACCCCCTTTATCTCTCTTACTTTCCCATTCCCCTCTCTCTCTCTCTCCCTCCCTCTCTCCCTTAGGACCCCACATAACACGTAATAACATCATGTGACCCCTTAGCTCACCACACGATCCTTTAGGAGCATATGATGTCCTAAGGGGTCATATGGTGTCCTAAGGTGGCAACATGAACCATTATTACAATATAAAATGCAATGCCAATATTGCTTACAAAAACAACAAACCAGCATGCTGCCCTCTCTCCATTCCTCCATACCCCATCCATACACAAATTCAACTTGGTAAACAACTTCTTTATCTGAAAATTGGTTGCAAGCCTCACAAGTTGTTTATAATTGACAAAAATTTCATTATCACCCACTTTTCTTGTAGAGAAAATTCAGAAACACTTTCAAGCTATCTCCTCCTACCTCCTCCACTATCACTTCTACTCTTCTATTCTCCATGAAAACTGCAACCTGAAACACAATACTTTCTCCTCCCACCTCTTTCATCACTATATCCTATTTACCCATCTCGTTATATACCACTTGGAACATAATAATCTTATCTCCCACCTCCTTTATCACAATCACTCCTTTATTTTGAACCATCAGATCCCCTTCAAACATGGCCCGAAAAATATCTAACCTATTCACCTGCCATTATATTATAAAACAAAAGACAATGGAATGTCCTTAATTTGAGTTCTCTCTCTCTCTCTCTCTCTCTCTCTCTCTCTCTCTCTCTCTCTCTCTCTCTCTCTCTCTCTCTCTCTCTCTCTCTCTCTCTCTCTCTCTCTCTCTTTTCCTTCACATTTTCTTTACTACAAGTAACGCGTACAAGGTACTGGGAATATGGACGTTGGTCTGCTGAGCATTTTTAGGGACTAAAAGCACACATGGGGTTACTGAACATACCGCGTACGCGGTTCTTGGACATACTTTTAGTTTCCCAACAACCTCAACAACCTCAAAATAAGTTTTTGAGGTCGTTGAACACCCCACTGCAACTGTTACTGTGCTTCTATGACAGTTTTATATGTAGAAGTAAGTGAAATTTTTGTTTTACATGATTTCAAATGATTGAATTGTTGTTCTTATTAGTTTGGTGAATGTTATTGTGATTGTTTAATAGTTTTGATTTAAAAATAATAATGATAATGCTCAATTTTATGGTTATTTGATTGTTTAAGAACTTTTGTTTACATATATATGTAATATGATTCTATTTAGGACAACCAATACTAACGATGGGAAAGAACAAGCGAGGAACAGTGGAACAACGAGAGGCTGTAAAGGAAAGACAAAGGCATTGTATGAAGAAATTACGTGACATAAGAACAATGGGACAAGAAGGTACGTCATTGTCAACATCTCAATTCGATTTACCAAACGAACATAATGCAATTGAAGAAGAGATCACAATGAATAATCAAACAAACGATGAGGATGCACCAACAACATTTGATTTACCGTATGAACCTAATGCAATTGAAGAAGATACCGCATGGAATATTCAGTTAAATGATGAACATACACCGACTCTATTTGATGCGATGAATGTACCTAATGCACGCAATACACCAATGTTAACACCTGCTAGAATCATTCGTAGGAAACCAAAGTATCTAATTGACATCGATGCGAATATTTTGAAGCCAATGCCCGATAAAATGAATGAACAAACTTGTAAGAGAACGGTTAAAAGAATATGGCAAAACTATTTTGAAACCTTAAATCAAACTGCAAGATGACAATTAATTGTTGAAATGATTAAAAATTTGAATTTTAGAGAGACAATTAAAATTCCAAGCCTAAGATCATTCGAAAGTAATAGCAAAAGAACTATTGTGAGAAATCTATTTAATGCGTATCAAGCTATTGGTTCAAAATCACGTACTAAAGATTATAATGTGACGTGTTATTACATCAACTATAATGAGCAAATTTTTTTTTAAAAGATCGTTTGATAAGCAAAACAAGTAAGTCATTAAACATAAGTAGAACAACATTACGTAAAGCATTAGATAGGCAGGAGAAAATAGAGGATCCTAACAATAATTCTCTTTGGGTGTTCTCGGGTAGACTACCATTCTAAGACAAGGTGGTTGTTGTTGCACTAAGAACATTAATTGAAACTTTTTGGCACGACAACACAAGGGTTTCGCCTAACCAAAGAGATGTTGTTAGAAGGCGAATTGGATCTAGAAATCGTGAGCCACATGCCAAACACTATTTGGGTATGACTCAAACAAAATGTTATGAAAGATTCCTTCAAAAGTTTCCTCAAATAAGAATTAGTCAAAAAAAATTTGAAATGACAAAACCTTTTTATGTTAAGATTAATCATGTACGCACAACGTGTTGTTGTAGGATGAATATTGAATTTTCCATGCACTATGATATTTATCGTCATATATGTTGTACTTTGCACACTAACGATGTTTGCTACATGTGGTGGTTTGCAACATTTACCAAGATGTCTACATTTGGATAACACACATGAAATTGGTAAGAAAATAGTATCTTTTGGAAAGTACAAGATAGTGACATATGGGGTTAAAGATGGAAAAGAATTGAAGAGATGCCAGTTAGTGAAAAACGATATATGTGTAGTTGATTTTATGAGAACATTTAAAGAAAAACTAGTTTATGAGTACATAATGCATACATAGTGAGCTCGGTGGTTAGATGAGCAATTCAAGTTATGCAAGGACACATTTCCTTTTGGTACCATTGTCTCAATAGTTTATTTTGCTGAAAATTATACACTACAACCTCAAAATGAAGTGCAATCTATGTATTACCATTCTACACAATTTTTTGTTTTTGTGCACATAGCATTCATGCATGCAGATAACACAGAGGAGGATATAAGGGTTGTAAGAGAGTATCACTTCTACATAAGTGATGATCGTACACATTCGTCAAAGTTTGTGCAAGGATTCTTTAAAGTGTTCTATGATAGTTTACGCGAAATGAACATACGATACAAGAAACACATAACATGGTCAGATCATTGCACCTCGCAAAAAAAAAATGCAAGGATGTTTTATTGGTTGAGTCAGATGCATGTGACAAGCGGTGTACAACATTTTTGGAATTTCATTGAGGCTGGACATGGAAAGGGAGAGTATGATGGTGCAGGAGCATGCGTAAAAAGAGCCCTAGCTATAGAAGAATTGAAGTACAAAGGTGGTGTTGAGTTGACAGATGCAACAACAATTGTGCGATGGTGTAACTCTACAATGGGACTGGGTAATGCAAGTTCGTCAATGGTTCATAGATATTTTTGGTTGATCACTAAATCTGACATTGAAAACTATCAAAATTGTTGTACAGTTACAGGATCCAGTGACATGCATGCATTTCGAAGTTCAAATGCAAGTTCACCGATAATTTATACTAGACAGATTGTATGTTTTTGCTCTTCATGTATCTATTTTTTGTGGGAAGAATGTGAATCACAAGAGTGGGTTGACAAATGGTCCTACATACCATTGGTTCCCATTGACACCTATCAAATTACCAGAGCACTGCAGTTGAACCAGTGGAAGCATCAGTTAATTTCGATCATGTATCCGACCTAGTGGAACTAGGTGATTTTTTGGATAAATTTTATTGCAGGAATTTTTTTTGGCTCATTTTGTTACATCAAATATTATTTTTGATATTAATTATCATTCTATAATATGCAGGTCATGTGTACGCAGTTGTTGTGAAAGAGAATAATGAAGACGAAACACATTACTTTTTGTGTCGTTGTATTGATCCTAAGAGAAAATTGACAACCACAATCATTGATGGAGAGGGTATTGAGTATCCAGTAGGGTCTGTTGGTCGTGACAGGCACATGGCTTAGGAGATACCCTATCAAGAATTTTGATGTTTGGTTGTTTGAGGACTTTGAAACACACATACATATTCTTGATTTCTCCAACCTTGTTGCAACATATATTCATTTGATTAAGTATCGTGGTAGACCTCATAACAAGATTTTCTGGAAAGTTCGTGAATCTGACTACGAGGCAATACTTGACACAATATGGGTTAGAGTCGATCCAGAAGGCTTTCTTGATTGATTCTACGGTTCATGGTAGAATCATTTTGAGAATTTTGTATATATCGTCGACGAATTGTTCTATATTTGTTTTTTGTATATATAAATGCCCATGAGTTGATTTGTACATATTTAGGGGCATAATTTTTTATATTTAAATGACCATGAGCTGATTTGTACATATTTAGATGCCAAATTTTGTATATTTAAATGATGATGAACTGATTCGCACATATTCAAATGGTAAATTTTTGTATTAAAGCCCATGAGATGATTTGTAAAACATTTTTTGAATATATGTGACTATGTTTTGTGACTATCTTTTGCAAATATGTGAATATATGCGACTATATTTTGAATATCTTAAGGGTTTTGAGTTTATGTGATGTGATAAGGTCAATCGTGACCATTCTTGATTATACTTCAAGTTGCTTCAACCCACCAATGACACACTCCTAGTCCACAAACCCCATCCAATCATGGAACACACTTTAAATAAGTCACAACAACATAGATTCACTCAAGACCAACCATTTCAACCCTAAACACCATACCAACCGACTATAACGAACCTTCAATTGCTTTCTATAATCATGTGCCCAACAAGAAGATAATGGGTCTTCATCCAAAAAACCTTTTGTCCAAGCTTATACCGCTGCAACCTTTTGTCCAATCTTCATCCAAAAAACCTTTGCCATCTTTAGATCCTTGGATCTAAAATTCTCACCAATTTGGTTTCACTATCATTTGGGGTAGGATATTGTGGTATAGTATATTTGAAAAATAATGATGGGAAAGAGATTGGGTTGATCGGGTTGGTTTTCCATTGAGATAAGCCGCGTTTGGAAGTGGGAGTTTTGTTTTTTCCTGTGGTGGGTTTGCAGTTAGAGAGCTTGGGAAGGAAGACTTTTAGAGGTGTACGGGCCTTAACTCTGACATTAGCCCTAAAACTTGTGAATGCACATCAGTTGTTGACACCATTTTCTTTTGGCTATGTCCTGCCAAGTTACAATAAATTATATATATTAGTATCAATGTACTTGACACACAATTGTAATTGCATCGGTAGGGTATGGCTCTCAACGTTCCGGTACATTGGGAGGCACAACAAGAGCATGCCTAGTGTAAACCTACCCACCTAGACACGCTCGTGATGTTGGTTTTTGCCCACGACGAAACTTTGACAACTTTGACAACAATTGAGCAACTTTAACATCTTTTATCCAAATGATCCCAAACTTTCACAAATGACTTCAAATGATCATTAATGGTCCCAAATCACCTTATTTAGATAAAACAAATGGAAAACAAGACAAAAAAATGAAATTGGACCATTGCGAGCATGAGGGTGCTCTCGCACCACTCACATTGACAAATATAAACGAAATGAATCAAAAGCATCCAGTGATCATTACCACAGATCAAATCTGACCATTACCATTGAATTTCATTTTGCTTGAGACAAGGAGTTTTGTAGGGTTAATTTAATATTTCAGAAAGCTTATCAAATCATATTCCACAATTGCAATGCTTTATATCATAGATTTTTGTTGTTTATATTCATATTGTTTTTTATTAAGGCAAAAACAGGTTTTGAGGGGACCCAAAACCACTTACAAAAGAGAATCAGGGACTAGAACCCAACAAATAAGGCTGCCTAGATAGATAGGCATTAAAAACCAATAGCCCAAACCAACACTACAAAGTAGGATAGTGAGAAACAATCCCAAAAGATCAACGAGGGTTTGAGCTGGCTCCCTCAACTAAGGAGTAAAAATGACACATTAATTCTTCCCTTTATGGGAGCAAAGGGGCATATCAAAAGCAATCACAGATTTAGATTCTTTCCATTTCACAAATATTCACCCTTCTTCCATCTTCGCTGCAGAGTCCATCCAAGAAGTTGGGTGCGAAGGACTCAAGAAAGAACCAGCGACGCCCAAAGGACTAGCATCATCCACAGAGCCAGCAACCTCAACTTCCTCCCTGTCAGCATCGGGGGGGACAACCATATCAAAAGAAACATCAGCCCGTTGCCCGCAAGCCCAACAATCACCATAGGTCG
Organism: Cryptomeria japonica; assembly: GCF_030272615.1. NCBI lineage: Eukaryota > Viridiplantae > Streptophyta > Pinopsida > Cupressales > Cupressaceae > Cryptomeria > Cryptomeria japonica. The sequence continues at coordinate 760,375,528 of NC_081411.1, forward strand.
TGAAGAAACGGAGCCACCTTCCTTAGAGGAAGCTTCCCCATCCGCCAAAGGAGCCGTAGGAGAAACCGCGCAATCCTGAGTAACCACCTAGGAGTGTAGTTTGTGACCCTAGCAATTTTTTAGTGCATTAGGGTCCTCACACATGCGAGTTCGAATCCTCTAGCTTGATTGGAGACTGGAGAGTGCTTCGCTTGCGAAAACAGCTTCTTCCTTGTCCTCTGCATCAGTCCAACTACATTCTGCCTTGGAGAAAGGGGTAGGATAGGGGTGTGGCACCACTGTCCCCCCTTGGATAGGGGTGTGGCACCCTTGTCCTCCCAGGACAGGGGCGTGGTGCCCCTGTCCCTACCCTATTTTGGGGCAAGACCCTTCCTAAAGTATGCATTGTGGGTTGCACCTCGGGCGGGAAACTCTGCCGATGTCGGTCCGTGACAAAATTCAAATCCACCAACATGTATTTAAGGGGACATTCACTCTCTCATTTGCATAAGTGAGATGAGTGGAAAATTCACAAGCGATCAAGCATTCAAGCATTCTTTTCTAGCATTGAGCATTCTCAAGTCTCCCTTCAAGGCTAGGTGTTGCATTCAAGTCAAGGATTCAACCATTGAAGAGGAGATTGATTGCATGATTCAATTCCACACAAGCACTTCTATCAACATTGCTACTACAACTTCCCTTGAGGTGATCTACAATTCAGTCTTTCATTTACATCTACTTGCAAGTACTTTCTTTCATTACTTGGTTAATTCCAAAAATGGGGTTTGACCTAAAGGCAAACCCCCAATCCCAACCCATTTTCCTCTCTTTTTTGTGTGTAGGTTGCAGGTGTGTAGTTGTACTTTTGGATTTGGGCTTCATTTGCAAAGGCAGAAAAACTCTTTTCGTTTTGTGGATTTTTCGGAGGACTGTGTACATTTCTACCACGGTACGAGAAACTTTTCCTCAAATTTGCAGGGTGCCTTCGTCTCGACATTTTACTGCCAAATCCAAGTGCACAACTTCATCCCATATTCTGATCTCAAGTTATAATCAGTTCTTTGTCACTTTTGCACTACATAATTCAATCAATTTCCTTTCCATTTCAAACAAGGAAAAGGGGATCAACTTATCATTGCCACTTCATTCAGAATTCAATCTACCATCTTCGTGTGGCGAGATTGAATCTAGTGAATTATCTTCTCCCCCTTCCTAATGTAATGGTGAAAAGTTCTTTAGTGGTGATCGATAGCGAAACTCTCATCTCTCTTTAAGGGAAAGGGTAGTTTTCCTTCTTGATCTATCATTCATCATTTTCCTACCATTACATTTTGGTTAACCTGACGTCTTGCATGCTTTCCTTTGAACAACATTGCATATTTTTCGTTTACAAGTATCAACTTTCTGCAAACTTAGTGGTTAATTCATTAAAAACCCTAGTTTTAAAAATTAAAATTGAACTTGTGATTTGTAAAAATTGCTTGTGGTTATCTTAGATCTGAAAATTGTTTTGTTTGTCAAATTGAATTTTCTCGTTGTCATGTTCAATTTGCAATTAAAATTTAAAAAATTAAGAGGTTACTTGTTAAAACCCTAATTTTCAAAAATCATCTTGAATTTGTGCAAAAATTGGATTTACATTTAATTTTTAGATTTCTGATTGTTCTCAGATTTGTCTTACAATTCAAGTTTTTAATTTCCCCTTTCTTTTTTTTCCCCAAAATTCAAATTTCAAAATTAAGTGGTTAGGCCATCAAACCCTAATTTTTAAAATTAGTTGGATTTTGTGTGAATTTCAAATCAATTTCATTTACATTCAGATTTCTAAACATTTTCCAAGGTGTCCCTATCCATTAGGTTTGACCCTTTTCAAAATTCCAATTCAATTCCTCTTTTTCTTCAAAACCTTAATAAGGTCCTACCTTCATTTCGCCCATCTAGAGATCATAAAATTCACTATTTTTTGGTAGTTAACTTTAAAATCATCGTAATATCCATCCCTAAAAATTTTGAGAAAAGTTGGTCGAACCATGTGCGTTCCCACCATGTCCTCGATTTTTTTCCCAAAATTTCGAGAGACTGTTATGATTGTATGTAATAGCATAAATCCGGAAGATTGGCTGATTTTATCGGTTTTTGAACCCTCTAGAATCAGAAATACCTTCAAAATTCAACATTTCAAATTTCAAGGAAATTTTTAAAATTAAGAGGTTAATTATAGTCTGCCCTGATTTTAAAAATTCTGATTTTAAAATTAAGTGGTAGTCCCTTGGCCCTAATTTTAAAATTCCAATTTCCTTTCATTTTTGGAAATTGTGTCATTCTCTTCCTCCAACAAAGTTCAAATTGTGTAATCATTATTTCCTTACATTTTGCATTACTCAATTTTGTAAGCTTTGTTCCACAATTCAAAATTCAAATTTTCCCTCTAGTGCATGAGTTTTACCACTATTAGTCCTACCTATCCTATCCCCGTTAGACGAAGCATTAGAATTAAGGTTTCCCAAGGTTTAATTACCGAGGAGATGAAGCCTAATTTGGGTGACTTCTTTAATGAGGATCATGCTAATTCTTCCCATCCTAATCATGTGCCTATTCACCCCATTGATGGATCCCATGATGAAGAAGAAGCTTTAACTAGGGTTTCTTTAGATCAACTTTCAACATTGGACAATCAATTTGATACCTTTCAACATTGGATGTCCCAAGAATACCCTAATAGTGAAGCTCTTCCATTAATTGAAGGTCTTAAACACATGCTTCAAAGTGATAAGAATGGAATTGATATACTACATGGCATTGCACATATTATTGATTCTAATATCATGCCTATCAAGAGTTGTGTCGAAACCCTAGGTTACTCACAACCTTCAACACAAGTGAATTCCTCTATTCCTTTGACTAATCCTATGACTAGTATTCCTACTTTCACATCTAACATCATGGCTACTTCAACTCAAAATGCCATTCCTACAACCATAGGTCAGGGGGCAATCCCTCTTCTTCATTTAATCCTCCATCGATACCTATGTCTTCCATGAGTGTTCCTATTATTCCTCAACCAATCAGTGTGACACAAGGGGGCAATTCCTTCAAAAACTTTATTCCTCCCTTAAGTGTCCCTTTTTTCTACCCAATCATCACCAATGCCTACTTATCATAATGTCCCACCACCTTATTCTTAGTCTATGTCTTCTTTCAATAAAATCACACCACCTTCTCAATCACCTATGTCTAACATCAATTCTTCCACCGAAATGACAATCAACAATCTTGCTCAAACGGTGTCTTCCTTACAACAACAAATTGCTTCTATGAGTCAATCCAAGTTTAGTGTGCCCACCTTTGATGTTGCGAGCCCACTTTCTCTTGATATTGTTAAAGCCGTACCACTTAAACATGTTGAGATCCCTCAATTGGAACTTTATAATGGAAAAGGTGATCCTCTTACGCATGTCAAAACATTTCAAACCTTGTGTACTGATTTTTCTTATGATCAACGATTGCTTGCAAAATTGTTTACAAGAACACTAAGAGATAAGGCCTTACAATGGTATTGCTCCTTGCCTTCTTATTCTATCGCTTCCTTTCAACAACTCGCAAATGCTTTCATCGAACAATTTCAAAACAACATTGGTCCTAAAATCACTTTGACCAATTTAATGCATTGTAAACAAGGTGTTAAAGAAAAAGTGACTGTTTTCATTGGTAGATATAAGAATTTGTGTGCTCAGATTTCTTTTCATGTGCCTAATAATGATATTCAAAGAATTTTCATTTCTAATTTACAAAAAGATATCAGGGAAAGCTTCTTTTGTTTGAGTTTACTTCCTTTCAGCAGTAGTGCGCAACACTCCACAATTATCAACTTGTTGTGAGTCAAATGGAGCAATCCACTCCTATGGCTCCGAGTGATAATGAGGAGAGTGTTCAATAACCGTTTGCAAAGTTCAAACCAACAAAAAGATTCATTAAGTTCAATGATCCAATCAACAACAACCATGTGAATGCTACAACAAGTGTGCCTTCTATTTCTAAATATTTTGAAAGAGAAAGACAGTTTAGTCCTTTGAATGAATCTTTACATAGTATTATGTCTCAATTGATGCACATAAATGTTATCAAACTTCCTCCTATAAAACAAATTGATCCTTCCAAAGTTGCATCTCCTTATTTTGATAACAATTCCTTTAGCCAATTTCATCGTCAACTTGGTCATGATACTGAGAAATGTTTTGCATTTAAAATTAAGGTTCAAGACTTGATTGATAATAATATTATATCTGTGGCAGATGTGAATGAGAAAGGGAATAAATCAGTAGCTCCTCCTAATCAAAATCTTAAGATTTTCACTAATCCATTGCCATCTCATACCTCTAACGTTATTGAGATTGTGCCTAATTCTCTCACTTCTGAAGAATTCACCTCTATGGCTCCAAACTTGGTTAATATGGTAGAAACACAAGATATGCCTAAGGATCCTTGTATTACATTTGACCCTAGTAAGACTATTAGAGCACCCGATGGCCCTTTATACATAGTTGCAAAGTTTAAGGATATCCCTTGCCGTGGTGCCCTAATTGATCCCTCTTGCATGGTTAATGTCATAACTGAGGAGTATCTTTTCACTTTACGATTGCATAAGCCAATCTATGATGCGTCTAATGTGGTTGTGAAGTTATTTGATGGCTTCTCTTTTCCTACCATTGGCTTTATCACTCTTCCTGTTGAATTCCATACTCAATCCATGGATGTTGAGTTTGTTATCATACCTTCTTCTGAGCAATTCCGTGTGAAGTTGGGCTATCCTTGGCTATCTTTGATGAAGGCTATTGCTTCTCCAATCCACAAATGTCTTAAATTTCCTCACAATGGAAAAATCATAACTGTGAACCATAGCTTATTTCGTCCATCTGAAAGAAGCCTCGGTGTTCCTATTGATCTCTTTTGGCCTAAACAATTGCAATCTCTTCCATCAAGGAGCAATGCTCTTTTTCAATTTTATCAAAAATGGAAGAATGATTTGATTTTATCCTTAAGTCAACCTAGATCGCCAACACTTGACATTCCAATATTCTTCAAGATGAGGTTCTTCTCCTCTCGGATAGAACTAATCTCCCTCCTAAGGAAAATTGTCTAGCTACTCCTATGGATGTGACTTTACCTTCTCTTAAAGAGAACAACAATATTCCTCCTAAGGTTAGACCTATACCTCCTCCTCATGATGGGCCTGGTCTCCTTCCTACACCTAATATTCCTCCTTTCTATGGCGCAGTTCCACTTCCTTCCTCTTATCGAGAGAAGAGGCCTGCTTCTCATATTGTTCAACCAAAAGGACCTCAACCTAAACCTTCCACTATCAAGGAAGGAAATGTTCGTACTTTTTCAAGTGTTCCTCCTCCTTCTCAGCCTTCCATGAAGACTCGACAAAATCGTTGTGCGAGAGAATGCCGACGAAGACGCTGTGTTCGATCTCGTGAATATATCCCTCAAAATACTCAAATTCCTCAGACTCCGACAGTTGACATGATTCCCTTTTCTCTTAAGGAAAATGTTCAACCAATATCTCCAAATCATAAGTTGCATAAAACATGTGATGGTTTTACTCCTATTCATGTTCTTGGTCCTCTTTCTCTAAATTTTGACAAAGAAATGGGTGAAAATGTTATTCATAATGATAATACAACTCCTCGTGCTTGTGATAGTGAGTATGAGTATGTTGATGTGGACAAACATTTATCAATTGAATTTTCACAAACCCTAATCCTAACTCCTCGAATTGAACAAAGTGACTTACAACATGATCCTAGTCCTTGTTTGGATCTTGTGATAGCTCCATCTACTGTGCTCGATGTCGCTCCTCTAGCATGTTGTTCGCCTTCCCAAAATAGTGATCAGCAAGATCGGGAGGTGGATGTCGTGCTAGATTAGTGATACTAGCACTGTAGATCTTCTCTCTCTCTCTCTCCTTTCTTGCTCTTTGTGACCATTATTCTATGTGTATCCCTGTTCTTCTATTGTTCCCTTAATGTCTACTTGGGGACGATGCAAAGCATTGAGATATTTTCTTGGTCTCTTTCATGTTGACTCAAAATACATATTCTCTTCCCTTTCTTCTAAGGTAGTATCCTTCTTTGGGGAGTGAAGATTATTATATGCATATACATACATGATTTACATGAGTTATCATACAATATACTGACCTCGAGGACAACGACACTACGTCATGTTTTGTGATTCATTATCCTTGGGTGTAATCCTCGATTGGGGGATAAATCCTTGCCATAACGTACTCCCTCTCTTCTCTCTATTTGGTGTATCCTACCTTAAAGCAATTGCTCCCGATAAGGCATGTGCGATCGCTTTAACGTGGGGGTATACACTCCGCTCATACTTTCCTTCTTGTGATACTTAGAATTACTTAGTGAAATTTGTTTTTCTTTGTAATCTTGTGTATCCTTGCTTTCATGACTCATAATGAAGGGAAATTTACTACTTGTAGTCATGGTTCTCCCCTTCTCGATCTTCCCTTTTACTTTGTCAATCGAAGTCGTAAGATCCTAAGTCCATTGGGGGCTTGGCGCATCTTGCCTCCTTGACGTGGTAAAAATATTTCAATCTTGTTTCCTTGTACTTTACTTGTAGTATTGGCGTATGCTTATACTCCCAATAAAGTGGGGGCTAAATGTAGTGTCATAAAATTGCGACCCTAGCGATTTTTGACTGCATTAGGGTCCTCACACATGTGAGTTCGAATCCTCTAGCCTGATCAGAGACCGAAGAGTGCTCGGCTTGCGAAAACAACTTCTTCCTTGGCCTCTGCATCACCCTGGCCGCATTCTTCCCTGGAGAAAGATGTAGGACTGGGGCATGGCACCACTGTCCTCCCTTGGATAGGGGTGTGGCACCCTTTTCCTCTCAGGGTAGGGGCGTGGTGCCCCTGTCCCTGCCCTATTTTGGGGTAGGACCCTTCCTAGAGTATGCATTGTGGGTTGTCCCTAAGGCGGGAAACTCCCTCGAAGTCGAACCGTGATGAAATTCAAATCCACCAACATGTATTTAAGGGGGCATTCACTATCTCATTTTCATAAGTGGGATGAGTGGGAAATTCACAAGCGATCAAGCATTCAAGCATTCTTTTCCTGCATTGAGCATTCTCAAGTCTCTTTTCAAGGCTAGGTGTTGCATTCAAATCAAAGATTCAACCATTGAAGAGGAGATTGATTCCAACATTCAATTCCACACAAGCACTTCTATCAAGATTGCTACTACAACCTCCATTGAGGTGATCTACAATTTAGTCTTTCATTTACATCTACTTGCAAGTACTTTCTTTCATTACTTGGTTAATTCCAAAACTGGGGTTTGACCTAAAGACAAACCCCCAATCCCAACCCATTTTCCTCTCTTTTCTATGTGTAGGTTGCAGGTGCGTAGGTGTACTTTTGAATTCGAGCTTCATTTGCAGAGGCAGAAAAACCCTTTTCATTTCACAAATTTTTCGGAGGACCGTGTACATTCCCACCATGGTCCAGGCAATTTTTCCTCAAATTCGTAGGGCAACTTCGTCTCAACATTTTACTGCCAGATCTAGGTGCACAACTTCATCCTGTATTCCGATCTTAAGTTATAATCAATTCTTTGTCACTTTTGTACTACATAATTCAATCAATTTCCTTTCCATTTCAAACAAGGAAGAGGGGATCAACTTATCATTCCCACTTCATTCAGAATTCAATCTACCATCTTTGTGTGGCAAAATTGAATCTAGTCAATTATCTTCTCCCCCTTCCTAATGTAATGGTGAAAAGTGCTTGAATGGTAATCGATAGCGAAACTCTCATCTCTCTTTGAGGGAAAGGGTAGCTTTCCTTCTTGATCTTGTTACAAGCTAGGGTTGTCGTTGCACCAAAAGATCGACTTGTCAATGCTTGATACAACCACTAGACTAATAGAATCCACAGGAGGTTGTTAAACCATGTCGCGAATCCTCACGAGGGACGTTGGCCCACTGCCAACAATCCCCCTCCCAGCATCACTCGCCATGGACTGCGTGATTCGAACCCGTGACCAAGCTCTGATACCACTTGTTACAAGCTAGGGTTGTGGTTGTACCAAAAGAGCGACCTGTCAATGCTCGATACAACCACTAGACTAATAGAATCCATAGGAGGTTGTTAAACCATGTCACGAATCCCCATGAGGGACGCTTGCCCACTGCCAACATATCTATCATTCATCATTTTCCTACCATTACAGGGAGAAGCTTCTCTGTTAGGATTTCTTCACATCATGATAATGCTGGGTTGAGGCACCATTCCACCAAGACACAAAATGTTTCTTAGTAACACCAAGATCACATTTAGCAGAAACGTGACCCTTTTTAAAGCACTTTCTGCACCTAAAGGGTATCCCTTCATAGTCCAAAGACTAAATCCAATGCCCCTTAGAAGACATAAGCTTAATCTTTGTAGGAAAATCCTTAGACACATCAATATCCACCAAAATGTGAGCATAGGTAGAATGGCGAATATTAAAAGAATCATCGTCAATCATTAGAAAGTCCCCAAGAGCCCCACCCACTTCCTCTAGAAGATAATCCACCCAAAGATGAAGTGGGAGGTTAGGGAGCCTAACCTAGATAGGCATCTTGTTGAAAGTTTCAAAAGAGGGGTTGAAAACTTTGTGCCATGGCTTAACCATTAACACAAAACGATCGTCCCAACTGAAGAAATGATCACACATAATACAATATATGTCCCCAACATTCTCAAATTTTTCTATGGGAAACCCTTTAGCCAAAGGGAAAATATGAACTGTACCAGACATGATGGGCTCCCAGTGCTTGGATATCCATGCATGATGTTTTGGAAGGTTGGGCCAAAAACCCCTAAATCTACAAATAATACCATGAGAAACAAAAACAGAGGCAATATGATCATATTGTTGATTACATAGGCAAATATTCATTTGACTTTATAAAAGGGCAGCCACCAAATACACTGAATAGTTTGAGCAAAAATTAACTGTATCAATTATAAATAATCATTTATATATATCATAAAGCACATTAATCAACACAATGACCAAATTCTGTATGTATCAAATATACCTATCAATATCAACTAAATTCACAATAATGAACACAATACACATTTATCGGATCGAATACCAACATTTATATATATCCAAAAAGGCCTATATGCCAAGTCAATACAAATTTTACAAAAATGTGGCATATGTAGTGTCCAAATCGATATACAATAAAAATATAGAATATATCTACATGTATTGGTCATTCAATGACCACAACTAACACTATATTATCCTATACTTGTGGTGGATCATTAAAATCGAGCCTCTTTGATGTAGTGCGTGGCTCTGTAGATGGTTGCACAACCACACTTCAAAAGGCAAGTTAGAATCCTTTTGTAGAAAATAGTTCACAATTATCAACATAACTATACATTTAACCATAATTTTTTTGCAATTGAAATGTAGATTACCTCATCGGTTGATCTAGGATCTACTGTCTTTTTTGTCTTCTCCTTGTCAGTCTTAGGAGTTTTCTTGAACACAAACTTCAAAGGATCCAAGTTATGGCCAAACTGCGATGGGGCCTATTGTAGACTAAATACAATTAATAGAATGTACTAACATATGTAGATAAAAAGCACTAAAAATTTACAAGATAGAGAACAAAAGTGTACTAGAGCCTCAGATGCTTCTCCAGTAGACTGAGGAGTGCTTGCCATTGATGGAACAACTGTGGCTATTACCTATACGAAAAATGATTAAAGAGTAAATACAATTAATATAATGATAAGTATTGTAGGTTAAATACAATTAATGCAATATATAAAACAAAAGTGTACTAGAGACTGAGATGCTTCTCCAGTACACGGAGGAGGGCTTGCCATTGATGAAGCAACTATGGATATTTCCTATATGAAAAATGATAAGATTATAATTTATCACAAGTTCACATGTACATGTGCATATACTCATAAAATCAAGAAAATAAAGTAGAGATGCATACCTCTGGCCTCTTTCGATCCTCAAGCGTATCAGGTGCATTCAACAATTCTAAAAAGCCCAATGACCGTTGTATATAAAATAGACACAAAACACTAATCAATCTACAAATTCCAACTAAGACAATTTCAACCTTTTCAAACAATTGTACAATTAAAAATGTGTTCAATTACCTTCTTCCCACGTTTAGGTGTCGTCGAGGATTTCTTTCGCTGAGGACGAGGCCTAGACATGGATGGGGTACCCTAAAACAAACAAAATTAACACAAGATATTAGTAGATAATGATGCCCTCCTAAATGGCACAAGGTTAGTCTAAGATCAAAGAACACAAAACACACAAAACATTAGTGTTAATCAATCAAAAACTAATCTATGAAGGCATACCAAGAGAGACACAAAGAGACATGCTAATATATCTAATAAGTAAAACAAAGATCATGAGACATCTCCAACTGCCTCTTAGCATGGCCTTAGCTTCTTCTCCCTTGTTCCTCTCCTCTCCAAGTTCCAAAATAGTGTAGCTCTTAGCAGCTTTTTGCACTATGGATGCTTATGGAGGATTGAGATTGTAGTATAGCTCTAAATGTGAAATAAAAAGCTAATACTAATGCTAAAATGATGTATTTTAACCAAAAAGACAAGATGTTAGATTGCTTATGCTAAAATGCTCTCTAAAATGTCTATAGCCTAAATGCATACAAGTTTTCAGGATCTGGATTATGAAGGAATGGGCTCTATTTATAGGAAAAATGGAGCAATGGATGGCCAGGATTGAAAGGTTTAATCAAGGGTCAAGCTTGAAAGTTGGGGATCCATGTGCACAATTTGCACCAATGAAATGGTGACAAGTGTCAACATAAGATTGGGTTGAGAGAAGAGGTTGGAGGCATTAAATGCCTGAGGAGACCTCATGGTTATCTAGAAGGTAAGGGTCAAGCCTAAATTAGGATTACCCACTGGATTAGGAGTTAATGCAAGGATAAACCTTTGTGCAAATGATTAAGAGATAGTCATGGTCAAAGCATTAAAGGCTTGATGAGACCCTTGGGTTGGGTAGAGGTTGAGTCAAAACAAATGTTTTAACCATGTGGGAGGGTTTGAGGTAACCATTAATGGTTATTGGAGACTTTGGGGATTAAGTGGTTGAAGGTTGAAAGCCTTCAATGGTTATCAAAGACTTTGAGCCATTTAGTGGTTGAAGGTTGGAAGCTTTCAAAGGTTATCCAAGACTTTGAGACATTTAGTGGTTGAAGGTTGAAAGCCTTTAATGGTTATCAAAGACTTTTAGGCTTTGAGAAGTGACTCCATTTTGCTTAGGAATGTGACAATAATTAGGGGATGGATTAAGTTAATTAGGAAGGGGTTAGAAGAATCTAGAAGGGGATTAGATTTTGCAAATGGATTTGGTGGGTGAGGGAAAATAGGATTTTATTAAAATAAAAATTCATTTATTTCAATAAATGTGTGCAAGTTGTATTTGGATAAATATTCAAATAAATATTAATTTATTTAAATGAGAAAAAGGAAGATAAAGTATTAAAATGCTTGAAGACTTTGAGGGGAACCATTAAAGGCTTGAAGACTTTAAGGAAAACCATTAAAGTCTTAAGAAGACTATAGAAGGAAGCCATCAAGTTTGAAGACTTTAAAGCCATCAAGTTTGAATACTTTAAGGGAAACCATTAAAGGTTTCAAGTGGGTGAGAATAAATAGGATTTTAAATAAATAATTTATTTAAAATAGTTGTGCAACTTGCTTTTGTAGGAAAATACAAGTGGGTGGAGGATAAAGGTGATTTAAATAAATTATTTATTTAAAATAATTGTGCAACTTGCTTTTGTAGGAAAATACAAGTGGGTGGAGGATAAAGGTGATTTAAATAAATTATTTATTTATTTAAATGTGAGAGGTGGGATTTTGGGGGATTTAAATAAATATTAATTTATTTAAATGTGAGAGGTGGGATTTTGGGGGATTTAAATAAATATTAATTTATTTAAATGTGAGAGAAGATTTAATTAAACAAATATGATTTATTTATTTAATTAATGGTATGAATTTGGTTAAGTGAATTAAATCAAATAAATTGAATAATTTATTTAATTAATAGGAGAAGAGGGTTAAGATGAATTAATTAAATATTAATTTAATTAATTATTAATTGATGGTTAAATAATCAAATAAATACTAAGTATTCATTTAATTAAGTGGACAGATTTATGTGACTACAGATAATATTAAACACAATTTAACAAATCTAAAATTAAATGACTTGCATATTTTATCAAAAGAATACATAAAATAAGGTGTACAAAATATGATACCGCATAGCTTTGTATTCCAAAATCGATCAATGAGAGCGTGACATCATCAATGTGGGACATTTGGTCCCCTGTCAATGCCGACAAAACAAAAAATTGTTAAGCATTAAAGAGAGTTAGTATATCTTATAAATTTTTTTGAATTCAAAGTACTATTCTATTTTAACATGTTACAAAATTTATACCTCAGGCATCAAAGTTGCAATTGCAATAACTGCAGGAGGAATATCAGATGGTGTATTAACACCTGCTGCTACATCCTGAAATGCATATTGTTTGTATCAATTTAAATTGATCTATAAATGAAAATTTATTTATAATTAAAAATTTTAAGTGACTGATAAATAAAATGTTATGAATTCAAATCAACACACCTGTGTCTGCAGCTGACTAGCAAACAACATGTCCATCAATTCATCCATCAATGCCACATCCTTAGTCGTGCGGGTCTGACGTCTGCTCTCGCAAATCATGCACAGATGGGACGTGGAACCATCTGCACTAGCCTCAACACCCATCCCTGCACATATGCCTGAGCAAGTGGGACACACATGCTCAATGGGCTGACCAACGGCAATTGCCTCAGCTAATGGATCATCGTTTGAGCCAAGAGGGTGTGCTAACTGTGTCCCATGCTAGATGATCACATCAGTCAATGTTGTGGCCACCTGAAGAGTCTGTAGCTCCATCGACTCTTTTAGGGCTACTCGGACCATCACATGCACCTTGGGTTTGGGTGCTAGGGGGCGACGACTCTGTGGGTCTATTACCTTACGAGCTCCACGTCTATCTTGAGCAGAGTCGCCACCTCTACCATGGAACTCTCTCAGATCAAAATAATTAGGCTACTCATTAAGGATAAACTCACAATATACTTTCCTCGAAAAATATAATGGAACCTCAAAATTATTACAAGGTGGTTCGTCAAAGACCATCCACCACCTATTCCAAAAAAGATTCTTCATCTGCACATTGGTACACCAATGTATGGGAAGCCTCTTTGAATTAAGAGGTAAGGACTCACTAGTTCTAGGATCAATAAAAAGAGCACATATTTGTGCTTTATGTATGTTTTTCCTTTTCACTGCATCATATGATAACCCGTCAGGATAATAAGTGTGACACCTATCCCTATAGTTTCCCCATTTTGTAATCTAACTCAAAACTGCAGTGGCACCACTAGCCAATGTTTCTAGGCTAGTGACAAGGGATAAATGATGCTCAAGCTTAGATGTTTTCAATCTATTAATTAGTCTAGTTATTTTAGTAGTGTTTTGCCCTTACTGATTAAGCAAATCCTCTTGTGTGGCTATTGTACGGTCTAAAGGAGGAGTTGGACATGTATCCTGAGGGTTTTGTTTTGGGTTTTGAAGTGCATCTTGTTGTGGTTCTGGATTTTTCAGAATCTGATATTGGTAACAAAAAATTAAAAAAAAACTAATCAAAATCAACGAATTTAAATTGAAAACGTAAATAAAATTTATCAAATGTGCAAAAAATAAAAATAAAAATGCTTAACCGACCTCTTTCCATGGCATCTAGGTGTGAAAATATGTAGCTCATGAGCGGTTTGGAACAAAAAAACCCCTAAAACTCGCTCTCGGCCGTGGAAGAAAAGAATATAGTTGACTATAAAAAAAAATTATTGACAGGGACCGCGTATGTAGTCCTTTAGGAACTAAAACCACATACGGGGTCCTAGTTCCTAAAGGACCGCGTATGCGGTTTTGTCCCTTTAGGCTCGAGCACAACGAACCTAACCGCAAAGTTTTTTTTAAAATTTAAAATCGTGAATGCGGTTGCTATTTTTTAACTTTTTTCTGGTGTGTCCACTTTTTTGCACACCATCTTGGTGCACACACTCATTAGTTGTTCTTTTATGCTTAGTATTCTCATCATAGACGATATGTATGATTGAATTTAAAATTCTATCATTAGTATATTGATGCAAAGCAACAACCGGGAACCCATATTGGGTGTCAATTGTTGTAGTAAAACAACATTTTTCCCTTTGAAATCTTCTTGCCAAGCAACCTCCAATATATAAGTAAATTAAAAAAAGAAAAGAATGAATTTTTGCAAACAAAATTTGATCATTTTATTGAAATGAACAAATCATAATGACTATTCAACTTGTCACAAGCTATAGGTTATAAACAACAAGAAATTGAAAACTATCTCCTACAAACAGAACATTATCAACTATGTAATAATGACTATAGGAAACTCATTTTTACATTTGGGCATCTGCAACCTTGTCATGACAGTGTTGTCTCTTTCTTTTTCAAATCACCAATTATATTTCTCTCTTATTTTCCTCTTCATAGGCATTGAAGATTTCCTTGTAATAATGTTTCTTTGTTGTTGCAAGTCACCACCATTTTGCTGTTGAAATCATCCATGCAACATCTCTTGCAAAGTGGCAAGTAAGATCTTGTAACTCCCCAAAATTACAAATTTGAACACTAATCCACTCCAACTTACATGCGCAAGGCATAGAGTGTGGTCTAAAATAGGGGTGTTGAGGATTTCAAAATGGAGCACGTGAAGCATTTAGTTGCCGACTAACTTGCTTGGGTGTTGGGTTTTGTTCCCTTCATTTTGGTCAAGAATTGTTTTTATGAAAAATGATACTTTAAAATATTGTCTTCAAAGTACTGAAACTGTAGACATTAAAAAATGGTCAACGTCTGCATCTCCTATTTTTAACATATCTTCTCGTCGTGTGTTTGGTCTTTACTATTTGTCGATGTTGTGTCATTCTTCTCTCCTTTAATTTAATCTTTTCTTGTCCATTTCTTGTCATTATGACCTAAATCAACCTTTTTGATATCCTAATTAAGCAATGTTGTCGATTATTCAATTTCATTTTTGTTGATATCATTTTCTCCCAATTTCTTGATCAATGATATCAGTCTATCCCAATTTTAGTCCTATGACATCAATTCGATCCCATTTCCACCCTATTGTATCTATTTGTCCGAATTTCTTGACCAATGATATCAATTTGTCCCAAAACCTATCCTAATGACATTAATTGGCCCCAAAACCTTCCTAATGACATCAGTTTGCCCCAAAACCTATCCTACGACATCATTTTGTCCCAATTCATGTTCTTTGGTATCAATTTAGTCTCATTTCAGTTCTATGACATTAATTTGACCTAATACCTAACCCTTGACGTTAGTTTGATCTAATTCTCCTAGGGTTAATTAATTATTTAATTAATTAAACCTCTTTCATACTAACACACCCCTTTATAAATAAATTATTATTTATTTATTCCTAATTCCCTTTTCACAATTAAATGAATATTTAATTGTCTAATTGCTAATTTTGAATGAATTAATAAATTAATATTTATGAATTCCCACCCCCATTTCTAACTTCACTTCTAACTCACCTTATCTTTTCTACTTTCCCAATTTATCTCACTTAACTCCACTTACTTTCTATTTTGATGTCCACTTGAAAATGACATATTTTCTATTTCTCTCCACTTGCAAATAACACATTGCCATTTTTGTTCCACTTAACTTCTCCCTCCATCTTGTCCATTGATTGAATTTGTTCTCATCCATCCATTTGGTCCTCAAATGCTATAAATTAAGCTCATGTTTCTCATTCTTGCAACCATGTTTTCAAGTATCCTCGCAATCACAGTATTTAACTTTTATCACATACTTGCACTCACGTAATTGAGAGGTACAAATCATTAGAGGAGAAAGGGAAAACAATGGAGCCACGTCAAAGGAATGTGTCTTAATGGTGAAATCATTTTATGTTATTTGCATTTTATTTTGATGACTCTATTGGTTTGATTAGGTTATTTGCATATTGTTTGGCTTTTGTGGTTAGCTTATGATCTTTATGCTTGTTTATTGCCAGTTTCCTAACCGCGACACAAACCATAACATCTTTGAAGCTTACAAATTCAATTTCAACTTGTTCAATTTGTGCAAAGAATTCTTAGAAGCTTGCTTGCAACACTACAAATAAAATTTAAAGACAACAAACAACAATTTTTTTGGTGATGTGGGATTGCTAATGCATTCAGATGATTCTACTTCGTATATTGAGACATCATCTAACCTCAAGATGATGAGAACAAAAAAAAAAAAAAAATCGTTTACAGATCTACTACATATATACATCATGTCACAATTAACATGTTTGTTTACATATCAACTACATATATAAATAATGATTTGAATTGTAGTCAGGTGATTGGAATTTAAAAATAGTTTTAGTAAATTCACATTACTAAATTGCCTAAGTATTTGACAAATACAAACAATATAAATAAGGTTAAGTATGATATTTAAAGCTATAAGGAAAATTATTTGATGAAAGAAAAGAAAGTAAAAAAAATGTAATGAGTCATGGTATAGATATGTGGATTTATGTTTTACTAGCAAACAATACAAAATCCTCATTTGTAGAATGAGTTATCTTTCAAGCAGTATGCAAAATTAAGAAAATATGCTTTGGCTTAGATAGATGATAATTGGTGAAGATGGGGTTAAACTAGGCAACTTTGTATATTTATATAATGAGTTATCTTCCTAGCATTATGGATTATTAAGGAATATGCTTTGTCCTAGATTGATGATAATTGGTGAAGGTGAGGTTAAACTAAGCAAATTTATGTGTTATGTGCTATTTGAATTTATTATAAAATCATAGTAATGTGAATGGTATGAGAGCTCTTCCTAGAATTAGTATTGGGAGATTGTGTGGTAGTCATCCCAATATTGATGTTGTTAAAAGATGAGTTCTTTTAAAATGGAAACTAAGAGGATTGGTTGAATTTGTTGTTCTACTATGTAATGTTTTTTTTAACTTCAAAGTTGGATGATTGCTCAAGGATTCTTTTGGAAGGTCTTTATTTTCTAGGATAGAATGGCCTTATCTGAAAAAATGGTCTTTAGAATTTAATCCAATGAAAGATATCATTATCAAGTTTCTAGTTTGGATTAGATTGCTAGGGTTGTTATTGGAATATTAGGATAAATATATATTTTATAGGCATTTCTGATACTTTTCGAAAATATATTACAATTGATGCAATCTTGAAATTTAAGAAATATTTGTTGTTTGCTAGATTTTGTGCTCTTATTGAAGATAAGAAGGTGCCCCTTTCATGGATTGCTATATCATCCAAGCTGGGTGATTGGGTGCAATATGTTTAATTTAGGAACTCTTCAATTATTTGGCACTGTTGCCTCAAAATGGGCCATGCAATTTGTCCAAGCAATAAGAAATATCATTTTGTTTGAATGAATAATCACCAAGTGCTAGTTGTTGATGAGGATTTCCCCACCATTGTGGAGGTACAAAAGCATGTTGGGTAAAGCATAAATAAATGATACTATAATGGAAACCCCTTTTTAAATATGGGCTTTGTGTCATGTTACTTTTTTGATAAATACATGTTGGATTGAAAGCACCTTTCTCTTTTTGTTTGTTAAGCTAATCGATGTCAATCATCTTGCTTATAATTTTTTTAAGCATAGTAGTTTTTTTTGGTCCAAACTCTTATGTGTGAGCCTTTTATGAGAGTTTTAGACTTTCCATCGTAGAATATCATTTTACCGATCTTTTATCCTATCCTTTATCCTTATCAACTTTCCATACCTTTTTATACCAACATGTTTTTCCTTCCAACTCCACTTTCTCTAGCTTTTGTCAAGTCATCAAACTTATCCATCTATTGATACCTTCATTCCATCCTCCACCTATTTCCTTATATTCCCATTAGAGTATTGGGTTTTCTCCTAGGAGCATGAATTTTGCAAACAATTTGATATACCCACCATTTTGTAATTTTCATTCTTACCTACCATTGCAGGACTTAGAATTTAATGACATTTTTTGACTCAATGACTTTTCTAGAAGGTAATTTTCCACCTGAGGAAAGCATTGTATATTATCTAAGATCCATTTTGTTTTGAGAGAGGAGGTCTACTCTTTCATCACCAAAACCCAAAAAACGGTTAAAATCATGTGTTGCTTAGAGTCACAAACTTGAGGATGAATTTTTTTAGCACTACAACAAACTACAGGCCGAAAATCCTCTAGTCCGTAGGCCTAAGGATGAAAAACTTTTTGACCTAGCAAAGTGACTCCATTCGAGAGTCAACGTAGGACTTCATTGCTACCAATTTAATCTATTTCTAGCCAAGGATGTTGGAAGATTGTTGCAAGCCACCTACACAGTATTTTCCATTACTTTTGTTGTGATTGTAGCCCATTGTACTTATATTTGATATTAAAAGTAGTAAAACAAGGGTGATGTCCCCAAATACAATAGTCCAGTAAAAGAACATTAGCATGACATTAATCACAAACTACAAAGAACAAAAAGAAAGACCCAAACCTTGACAAATAGGGGTTTTGGGGAGGGGAGAAGACTTCCCCTTTTGCTTGCGACAAACGACAGTCTAAGGAATACTATCACTAGGAACCTCAAAGGAAGGATCAAGTGTGGAGGTCCCCGCAGTGATTCTATCCACAATGGTAGCAGGCTATTGTAGCAAAACAAATAAAGGTTAGCAATAAAACAACACTAGAAATAGGTTTGGCAAGAGTAGAACGAGGCTACAGAACAAGAGAACCAGTGGTGGGAGCCTCAATAGAGGAGGCTGAAAGCGTAGAAGTGAGAGGGTCAATAGGAGCTTCAACAACAATGAGGGGAACATCCTCCTGGGAGGAGACATCATCCTCATGAGAGGAGCCAATATAATCAAAATCCAAAGCACTAACCATTAAATGATATGCAGTAGCATCCTTCCACCAAGTAGAAACACCCCTATGACATGGAATAGTACATTTTGAAGCATGACCTATTGAGAAGCATTTCCAGTAGGGAAAGGGGAGGCCCTCATAATCCAACTGTTACATCCTTGGCCTATCCCAAACATAAGAACCACATCTCTTGAGAGAGGCAAGGAGATGTCGATGTCAATTAAAATGTGGGAAAACGTAGAGTGCTCCATAGAGGACGTGGCCTCATCCATCTTCAAGAAACATCCAATGGAGTTACCAATGGCCTCATAGTAAGAAAGCTCCTAGAAATAGAGAGGAAGATTAGGAAGGTGAACCCAAATTGGACGCACATTAAGTGGTTCAGTAAGGGGGTTAAAAGTTGTCTATGGTTTCATAGAAAGAGGGTGATCTCCCCAAGCCCACAACTTACGCAACACCAAATCTCTTTCTGAAGAAGAAATAAAGTTAGCAATGAAAAACCCCTTAGCACAAGGATAAAGATCAATGCTATGTGCAACCAAAGGCTTCCAAGAATCACTCACCCAATGATGGATGTCAGGAAGAGAAGGCCAAAATCAAGCAAATATGCACACCAATGTACGCCATTGATAGAAATCAATATTATCCTCAACATCCTATCCACAAACCACCACAGGGGAGGGTTTGGCACAAAGAAGAGGGTGAATCCCCTTAGGAGGGTAAGCGATAGATCTGGCCACATGAGAAAAACTTCATCCGCCAAAGAAAGGAGACTTGGGAGGGACCAATGCATCAGCAACACTAGGAGTGTCCACATCCCCTATGCTAACACAAGTTGCAATAGAATGACCCCCAGACCAGTAACACCCACGGGAGGGGGTTGGGGCGGGCCCGAACTACTAACGACAATAGTACCCACAAGGGGGGTGGGGGGCAGGACACAGCTAGAGAAGTGACATTCACACCACCCACACCCAACACCCAACACTACGACACCAACAAAAGCCACATGAGGACCAACAAGAGAGGCACCAGGAGGATCAACAGACACGAGCATACAACTAAGATTCAAAAAAGCAGCAGAGGTGGGATAGTCATTTGAGTCCATCATTTAAAGAGGCTTGATGTTTTGAATAGCACACTTTGCAATGTTGTTATAGCCCATTGTACTTCTTGTTGTAGTTGCCATTTTTTTTTCATATGATTAAATATAATAATATTTAAGGCTTTATTTTATGCTCAAATATTTTGTAATAGATATAATATTATATAAATTTTGTGTTATTATAATTTTGTGTCTTAGGGTTATATAAACTTTACTAACACTAAAAATTCCTTTGAAACAAGATTTTAGTTTAGTGTCCACATATCTAGAACAACCACATTTTGAGATGCCTGCATTTCGAAATCAGTTGCATCTCAAGACACCTATATTTTTGTGTTTTAACTTTTGTTGGGTTGTATTTCTAATGTTTCTTTGTGTTTTTTTCTAACTTTTTATTATTTTTTGTGCAGTGTTAGTTTGCTATTTTATCGTTTTCATCATTTTCTAGCTCTACAAAATATCATGTTTTCTTGTAGGCATTTATTATTCTGAACGAATCAAATCTTATATGGATTGGTACATACATAAATCAACGCAATCATGGATTGACACCTTCTCCTTCCATTCAACTTTTATACTCGTATGTTTTTTTTCATCTTTTGTGTCTTGGTTTTTTTTACCTTTCTCTATCTATTTACCTATTTTTTTGTCATTTTCACCAATTTTGGTATTTTATTTTATAGGTCCTTATTGTTTGATTGAAAAATGACTAATCTTTGTTTGTTTTTTATTAAAAAAGCAGTGTTAACTAGGGCGTTGACCCTTAACATAGTCAGAGACTATCAAAGAAATCCTGCAAGCAGTAAAAAATAACACATCGGAGCAAGCCAGGGACTAATATTTGTTTGTTGTTTTCTAGTAGGTTATTGATTTAAAGCTTACATGGATAAATGCTTATGTAGTTCATTGCTTTATTAAATTAGAGATTTTGTGAATTCAGTATAATTTTTTGTTCTACACATTTATTTCCTTTATTCATTTTAGCTTTCTTTCATGATTTAACACATTCACTATGTGTAGGATTGCTTCCCTTTTTATGTTTTATTATTCATTTTATTTTCTTATTGTGCTAACCTTTTGTTTTTATTTGTAATCTAAGTTGTGTAGTTGTTTATACTTATTTAATACTAGTTTTAAAAATACTAACATACTTGGTGTAGGTTATGCTTGTCATATATGTTTTTATCACTATTCTAGTTACACCTAAATAGCTAGTTATTTAACGTGTTTTTCATTTTTTTAGCAATTTGTGAAGTGTGTGCTCTCTTATTGTGCTTAGTGTGATCTTGGGGGATTTAAAGTTTCACATCTTTCCTTTATGTTTAAGATAACTTGAGTGCAAGTTTGTGTATTCACTCCCCTTGTGCTTGGTGTCGTCTTGGGTGATAAAAAAACTTATAGCCTTCCTTTCCCTATAAAAGGACTAGTTTGGGATTTCATCACTCTAAGTGAGGACCTCAACCACATGAATTTGGTGGGGTATATACAAGAGGTAGAGAAAAAATTGTACCTCAATAGACTCATCATCATGTTTGGTATAGCCTCGGGGCACCTATTTTATCAAGACATTATTATGTTCTACATATTTACCTCGCCTTTTCACTTCACAAAGTTGAGGACTCATCTCTATTTTTCATCTTTTGTTCTTTATGGTCTCAGAGTTATTTTGTTTTTCCCTCTTTGTTGTTATTTGTATGTGTTGGTACTTTTTGTTATGTTTTGTTATAAAGTTCTGGGGTCTTGGAAAACCCCTACACTCAATCTAATCTCAAGGTCTTGAAAATTCTTTATGCATATCGTGGTTTTAGAGTCAGCTATGTTCTAGTTCCCTTAGTAATTATGTGATTTTAAATAATTTCATAACCCTTCAATTATGTGAGTTTTGGTTTGTTGTTTTAAGATAGTCGATTTAGTGTTTCTGATGTTTGAGTTATAATCCCTAAGTTTTATGATGTTTTGGTTGTATAGTGCCTTTATATTGGTTTCACTATAAGACAATTTTTTTAAGCATCCACCTAAATTTTGCCAATTTTGAAAGACTCAAAAAAATTATTATCGTCAAAACTAGAAAAAAAATTAAAATGAAAAAAAAATTTCCCCAAATGAAAATCGAGCCCAACTTTTGACTCGGAACCTAGATTCTAAGTCCTTGATTTCATCCAAATCCCTTGACCCTTCTCAAAATGATAATAATAATAAAAGTTTGAGTCTCGATAGGAACCTGGAACCTAGGTTGCAGGTCCTACGTTTTTCTTGTCACTCGAAACTAAAAACATTCCCCTGCTTGTGCCTTAAAACAAATTTTGAATTAGAACCAATATTTTGAATTAGAAGCCTGGAAGAATTTTTTCTCGAGCTCAGGAATCTAACAAGCATAAAAAATATAAATTTTATGGATTTGCATTTTGTTTGTTATGAATGGATTGAACTAGTACTATGTGTGGATTATATTTGAGTTTTGGCTAGTATTAGGAGTGTTCTTTAGGATTTTGAAGGAAGGAAGTGAATGGTGGGAAATACATCTAAAATATATGATACACGATGACGAGGAGAAATTGTTGGTTATTTTCATGGAGCTTCTTTAATTAAGTTTTTTAAATTTCATTATTTCTCTCTCCATAGTGAAATTTACATGTTGAATGTGTCTGCATATGTTTAGATTTGAAAACTTAAGTGTATTAATGGTACTAGAGATTTTGTGATTTCAAGATTCAAATTTCTTAGGAGATTGCATTGAATTTGTGATGTTGTGATGTGATCTAGTTCAAACAAATTTTGGTTTATTATCAGATTGATTTGTTCATGCATTTTATCATTTTAGCATAACTTTGGATTGAAAATTTATCCTCAATCCTTATATCTCTTTTGATCTTTCTTTTATAAATTGGTTAAAATTAGAATACTATAAGTAGCAAAAACATTGAAAACTATTTGTCATATAATGTTTCCAACACTTAAATTTATCAAGTATGAGGTTGGGAAACCTAATTTTAGGGGTTTGGACTTAGTCCAATTGATTTATCATCAAAACCTAATCCTAAAATTGTAGATTTTATAAGACAACCATATTAGTGGCTTTTTGAAAATAGCAAAAGAACAAACAACTAGGTGAACTAGAGAGTGAGGCCTTGACAACTAGAACCTTGGGGTAGTCATTGTTTTCTTGAAGAATTAATTTTCTTTCAAAAGAGAAGTGTGTTCAACTAAATTTGCATTGGTGTTGTGAAGTGTGTCAAAACTCCTATCAATAGAATCAATGCTACAAAGAAGGCCTAAAATAAAGTAATCTTGATTTTTTTATATTTCAAACTAGTTCGATCTTGGATAGATCTATCTTTTATGAGTATTCCTTTATTGCTAGTTGTTTCTAGATTTGATTGTGTGAGAAATTTTTGGCCATCAACGTTTTGAATCACACTCCATGGTTCATCATCAGGATGAACAATCAAATCCAGAAACAACTAACAATATTTGAATGGATTGTGGAAATCTTATAGCTTTGAGTATTCCTTTGTGCATTTTAGGGGTCTCCATAAGATTCTTTCTCATATAGACTATAGGTTACGTTTGTTCTTTCCCAACAATAGATGAAATAGTTTAGATTATTTGAAGATATGCAAAGATCTATTACAATCAAATCCAGAAACAACTAACAATATTTGAATGGATTGTGGAAATCTTATAGCTTTGAGTATTCCTTTGTGCATTTTAGGGGTCTCCATAAGATTCTTTCTCATATAGACTATAGGTTACGTTTGTTCTTTCCCAACAATAGATGAAATAGTTTAAATTATTTGAAGATATTCAAAGATCTATTAATTTTTTAGAAGTTTGAACATGAAGATGTTGCCTGTCATCTATTTGTCAAGAAAATCCAAGCTCCTACCCTACAATGGTATATTAGTTTTCCTCCTAATTCTATTTGTCTATGGGATGGATTAGTAAATAATTTCTTGATCCTAATGTGAATGCACAAGATCCATTACTTTAATTTGCATCCATAACTTGGACATTGCAAAAATTTATTTCTTAGTTCAATTGTAGGTTTCTCCTCATGTATCAAATGTTCAAGCTTCAAATTGGTTTTCAAATGGTTTCATTTTGAAAGAACAATATCTTTGGGTTTTGGATGCTTTACTTGCAAAAGTGATTAGATAAATTAGTGAGGTTGTTACTCTGAATGATGAATTTAACAAAGATATCCTATTGACACAATCTAAACATGACACCATGAATGGTACAAATAGTTAGTGATTTGTAATGTCTTGTTGCTTGCAAGTTGTCAATCATTACAACCCTATACCAATTTACTCTATGTGATTAATTAGCCACAATCAATTAATTATAGCCTTTCCAATCTTTAAATCATGTAATTAATTAACACATCAAGCTAGATTAACCACTCCTTTATGCAATATTTAATTTGATTAGACTTAAATTTGGTCACATGTGTTAATTTATTACCTCATACAAGTACATCTATAGTAGAGCCATCAAAATATGGTTGGGATGCATCACAACATAAGACAAGTTCTTCAGATGATGATTCTTCAAGTGAAGGTAATATTGATCAGTCATATAATAATCAACTCAGTTCCATGCAAGGTCGATGTTGGGGTTAGAATACACAAGATGTAGCCATGAATGTGAGTACTTCATTCTATAATCAAGTTTATATGGATATACCATATCTCTTCCACCATGCTATAACATGTTATGCATGAAATTGAGATGTAATTGTAAGTGGAGATCTCGATTAACAATTTTAGTGTTGAAAATTACATACACCTTTGCGATTCCACCTACACTTTTGTATCAACTTCAATGTCCATTCCCCTAACATTTGAATAGGCTCATTTTATCCCTTGCATCATCCTTTTCCCTCTATGGATACTCAAGACACCTTTCCAACAATTACCTTTCAACGTCAATTTTACATTAATCGTGTGATACTCTTGTCGCCTGTTATATTTTAGAGTGATTTGTCTAGACAATAGCACACCATGCAAACATTCGCATGTCACGCATTCCTCCTACGGCATATCAACATTCAAATGTCAGTTTTGACACTTGTCACCTACTCAGGTCGGTGGAAATGACTTAGAATCTTCTGTAATAGCTTGCCAACCTCTTCTTTCCCTCCTATTCTGTCTTTTAAATCTATCTTTCAATCCATGTGATCTCTCTAGTTCGTACTTGGTTCTTTTAGCAATCTTTGTTGGTCTCTCAGCTCTCACAAATTTTTCTTTCTCTCTTATTTGCTACAACAATCTCTACCTTGCTACAACAGTCTTTGCATCTTTCTTGGCTTTCTCAAGCCTTGTTGGTAATATCTTTATCATGCCTTTGAGCATCTTTATATTTATCACATCCCCTATTTTTATGATCATTTATCATTCTATCTATTTATCTTTTTGATCTATCTATCTATTTGGCTATTTGTGGAGGTGGAAACAACAAAGTGGAGGTTTGATTGAGGAAAACCCCTATACAGCCCCAACACTTTTCGTCTTCTGTATGTGTGTACGTTTCTTGAAGGCATTTGAGTGCAAAGGGTTTGCTTTTGCTTTATTTATTTCATTTATATTCATTTACATTTATGTTTATTATCTGGTATTCGTTGTCACATTTATAACTTCTAGGTTTTGTAGCTTAATCAAAACACAGTTGGGTTTTTCATGTTTTGAGTCTTTTATGTTTTTGGTACGTACGAAATGACAACACGCTGCACATATGGTTGCACACCGTGCTAGTGTCCTTGACTAAGATGCTTAGACTCAGACTAAAGACTCCCTGTCATTTGCTCTTTCCATTTATGTAATTAGATATATTCACCAGTTTCACTAGTTGGAGATGTCTGAATGTATGTTGTGAAATTGGCTCTCAATTCTTCTCTTTGTAGGGTCACTTTTGCACTATGACAACAATTATACCATTTTGATGGATTCTTTGAAAATGAAGATGATGTTGTTTTAAAATCTGTTCACAATCAAGAAATCAAGCTTCCATATGACTTGACTAAAAAAAATTGCCATGCAACACCTGGAAATGATGGTAACACTAAAGAAATGAAAGCATCTACCATACTATTTGAATACTTCTATTATAAGAAATCAAGAAGCAATTTTTTTTCCTCTCGTACTCTTTGATTATTCCTTAAGTATGGTGAACATCTAGATTATGAACTTACATCAAGTTTTCGATGCCATTATTAGATTTCACAATGTTGAATGGGTTTAGGATACATCTTACAAATCAATATTGTGAGGTAAGTTGCATTATTTTTCTTTGGAAGATGAACTTGTATTTGAAGTGAATGGACACTATTGAGGAAGTATTTATTGGAATTGCCAATTCTAGACAAGGAAGAAGATGACCATAATCAACTCCATGAGACTCAAGAAGATATGTATTTGTGTAATCAAGAAGTTGAAGTGACCAGCATACAAGAGAATGATGGTGAGCTCATTTTGAGTGGTGAGAACATTTATGAGGTAACATCTAAACCATCCTTATTTTATAATAGACTTACACCCACCATACAAGAGAATGATGATGAGCTTATTTTGACTCGTGAGAACATTTATGAGGTAACATCTAACCCATCCTTATTTTGTAATAGTCTTATGTACATAGACCATTGAGGTGGATTTTTTGCCTAATTAAGATTCTTGATCTTGTTTGGATCCATTAGATGAATATAGTAAGTTCATAGATTGTTTTATGATAAGTAGTAAAGAAGAGGACTCCTCTAATGGACTTGAAAGCTAGATTGAATGTTACTCATGACGAAAAAGAGAATGAAATATTTTTTTGATGAAATAGTACATGATCTCTTCCCTTCCCTTCCCTATAAAATGGATCAACAAATAGATATTTTGATATGAGTTTAAAAATTGACACAAAAATTAATTTTGGAAAATTGACAACATTATTTATGAATGGGATAATCTAGTAGCTTTAAAAATTAGTTATAGCAGACTTGTAATAGCCACAAGGGTGGATTAACAAGCTAAAGTATCAATTAGACTTTGGAACAAAAGGTAAATCTTGTTGTGTAAGTAAAGGGGCCCAATGTTGGAAATTGATTCTTTAGAGGAAAATGGTTGCATGAATGTTCAAATCGGTCAAAGCCTTATGCTAATAAATTAGGGCAATCATATATTGGACAAGAAGGTGGATTAAATATTTATATAAATACATGTATTAATGAATATGAAACCAATTATATGTTACAAAAAGCAATGTGTGATGAAGTTCAAGTCACTGAGGCATAGGAGGATAAAAAAGACCATCACAAAACTATCCTAGAGTTTAAATTACTTCAACATGATCGACAAAATGAAATGAGGAAACATCTTTTTATTTTGATTTCGTGCATGAATTATTTAGGAAATATTATTATTCGTCATAGTGTAAAAATTATATCCTTAATGATAATGATTTAGGGCTTGATTCTCATTTCTCTACTATGGAGAAGCTCAAGAAAAATGATGATTTTCTCTCATGAGGTAAAATATTCCCAAACAACACAAATTGAAAAACAAAATTGTTTGCAACCTCCTTCATTTAGTGAGATTGATAATATGCTTGACCTTATGTCTACTTTAAGAAAATAATTTCTTATTCATGGGTATTCCAAGTACATAGCAGATCTTGCATCGCATGATTCATGTAGGGTTCATCCTTTTGATTTGCATCTTTAAGTTATCTTGTTTTAAGGCTAGCTTGGGAGATTTTGATGGTAGATAGGACTTGTTATGATCCAATTCCTTTGGAGATCACACAAGATAATGATGTGATTTATGACATTTATATTTCTTACTCTTCAAAAGACATCAATAAAGTAGGTGGTACAAATATTGTTAAACATGTTGATTAATTATTAAGGATTTACAATAGTAACAAGGATGTCCTAGTGACAGTATTGCCCAGATAATTGTTTATCACAGGCGGAAGGGGAAGTTTTCCCCGCCCCCCAAACCCCTCCTTGTCAAGGCTTGAGTGTCCCTACCCCTCCTTGAGTTGGGTTTGGGTTGTTGATTCTTTTGTATGGTTTTGTTGTTGTTGTTGATAGTCTCTGACTATGTTAAAAGATCGACGCCCTAGTTAATCTTTCTTTTTAATAAAAAACACAGTGAAGTACATGACATCTTTTAATATTAAATTGGTGTTGGAAATGGTTATAATACATTGCTAATGAATGTTATCTATTTTGAACCGCATATACCTAAGAAAATTAGGATGGTATACCATGAGTTGAGACCTCGAGAAAATGAAGTCACATTGAATGAGCATGTTATACATTGCTCAAGCATGTTATTGGTGATCAACACACAATTATACTAAGAGGGGTATTAAATCACTATAACAACAATCTTTACTTTTTCAAACATAATACCATAAGCATATCAATTGCACAACACAAGTAGAACACACAATTTACGTGGAAACCCTTGCCAGACAAAACCATGGAAAATATTGCTTTATATATAGAATTCTCGTTACAAAATTTGTATGCACCAATCCTCTCAATTCATAGGCACCAACCTACCAGAGATACCAACCTCCACAACTAAACACCAACTCAGTAAGAGACACCAATATCTTTGGTAACACACCAACCTCGTTCCATATGAGGTACCAACCTATTTTGGGAAGCACCAACTTCCAAATGAATAAGTATTCTCCTTTTCAAACCATGTCTTCTTTAATGAATGACAAAATCTTTCTATACCTTAACAAAATCTAATTATACATATCTTCTACATAAAACCCTCTTTATAAATATACCATATATGCTTCACAAATCTAGATAAACTCATCTTCATAAATGCTTCGCAAATTTGCATAAACTCTTCTTTATAAATCTGCCATAAATTCTATAAAAATCTACATAAGCTCTTGTTACAATTATACCATAGAGTCTTCTTACAAATCTATCATCAATCCTTCTTCAAAATTTGCCTTCAACCCCTTTGATGATCTTCTTTTTATCTTCTCATTTACAGATCTGCCTGTGTAAGTATGATATATTGTTGGAATCAAGGAACACTAAGAGCGGGGGTGAATTAGTGTTCTGCAATTTTTAACATTCTTAATCTGTCCTTTAAACCACTTAATACAAATGAATAAAAGTAGAGCACATAAACACAAAGAAAATAACCACAAAACTATAACACGAGGATTTTTACGTGGGAACCCGGTTAAGAGAAAAACCATGGTCGGATTGAGACCCACAATATTAATGTACCTTGTTAGAAGTACAATAATATTACATGAGGGGAATGCATATGCATTCAGACACATTGCCTAGAGCTCACTTCTCATATTACAATAAGGGCTACAACTCCGGAAGGCTCACTGCTTTACAAAATATTACAAATAATTATTGGAATGACTGAACTAATAAACAACATTTACAAATGCCTAAAATAGTTCCGATTAAGCACAAATCACATAGTCTTACTCTGCTTTGCTACACTGCTCTGTTCTGATATTTTGTTGAATTCCAAAGCACAAATCCTTCAATTGTGCACTTGAAACTGCACACAATCTCTCATACACACTTCACATATATCTATCAATCTAAAAAATGGTCAAATCAATCAGTCTTATATATCTGCAACATCAATTTAGGCCTTCTTCCCGTTATCTCAAAAATGCATAACACACAAATGAAACATGTTACCTAATGCGGCTCAATCCGATCCAAAACAATCATGCAAACCAAAGAAAATTGTCGACACACTTCCCACATGTCATCTTAACATCCTCGAACACACAAAAAATCACCAAAATTACTCTGCACGATCCACACAATGAATCTCCACATATTACTGCTGATAAGCACTGTTCTAACCAGAAAACCTGTATATCGAACCTTCCAACTCACTCAACACCGAAGTGTTAGGTCCTGGAGACAACTGAGAGGGGGGGATGAATCAGTTGTCCAATAAATTCAACCAAAATTAACTTAACCAAAACTTAATGCTTAATACCAGTAAACCAAACTTTATGCCGGTAGACAGTTTTATCAGTTAATTGCAGTATCGGTAAAGATTAATGCATGAAATAGAAAGACAACAACATCCACAACACATAACACAAATATTTGTATGTGGTAACCCTATAAGGGGGAAAACCACGGTGGGAAGCCTTACCCACAATCAAATGATACTATTGCAGATAGTATGTGTGTACAATACAGATTCTACACATGCAAAAAGGCCAGTTGCCTAGAGCTCACTGCTCAATCACAAAATGAGAGTCACACTTACTACAATTGGATGGTTAAATCCAATGATAATGTATTGCATAAAATAGCATCTTCATATGCTAGATTTAGTACCAGTTTAGTTCCGATTGCCTTCACAAAACCTTCCTTCAACCTTCAAATGATGTCTGTGTGTATAGTTGTGCTTATTTTCGCATATACCTTATAACAATTCTTTTTCCAATCGCATATCAATCTCACAAATGAGATCTTACATTTATACCATAACCTAAGACCAATTGAATAGGTCGGCTCACTAAATTACAATAAAATCAATTACAAATA
Organism: Cryptomeria japonica; assembly: GCF_030272615.1. Lineage (NCBI taxonomy): Eukaryota > Viridiplantae > Streptophyta > Pinopsida > Cupressales > Cupressaceae > Cryptomeria > Cryptomeria japonica. Next base: position 760,406,278 of record NC_081411.1, read on the forward strand.
AATCAATATCTGATGCATGATGTCAACTCAAATGCATTTATAATAATAATAAATCATCTCCATAACGTGTCATGCTGATCTGGAATAGATATGCCTGTCGGTGCATATCTTGGACCTATTTGATGGTAACAACAAATATGCAAACCCGAATAAACAAATAACCAAATCGCCAAAACCAAGTGATCGAATAATGTCGTCGACATAACCAAGTAGTCTCCAAGTCATTCCAAGTGCCAATGAACATAACCAAAGATCTCCAAGTGTTGATAAGTGTTGACAAGTGATGATAGGTGTTGACATCAATGACAAAACCATATCAACATATCCAAAATACCAACAATCTCCCCCTTTGGCATTGATGGCAACACAAGATGTAAAAACCATCAAAGTGCCAAAACAAAAATGCCAAAAACCAAAAACCAACAATCTCCCAAAGAGACTATTAACTCTCTCCAACAATCTCTCCCCAAAGTGATAATGTGTTTTTGCATATCAATCTCTCCTCCTTTGACATCAAATGCCAAAGCATTACAAAAACCAGTTTCAAAAACAAAATACCAACTTATTATACCAACTACTCCCCCTGAGAAGTAGCTCTCCTCATCAAAGCTGGAATAAAAGATTTCTCTATTAATTTTGTCGGTTGATGACAAACATCAACTATCTAAGTCTCTATCGGTGGGGGTAGGACTCCAAGTTTCTCTCTGAGATATTCAAAAGTTTCCTTAGGCAAAGGCTTTGTAAAAATATCTACAATCTGCTCTTTAGTATTCACATAAACCAATTTCACTTCTTTTGCTTCAACATTCTCTTTTAGAAAATTGAATTTGATAGAAACATGTTTAGTCTTAGAGTAAAATACTGGGTTCTTTGATATATCAATTGCTGCCATATTATCACAATAAATAGTTATAGGTTCCTTGCATTTTACCTTTATGTCTTTCAACATTTGTTTGATCCATAATATCTGTGTACAGTTAGTTGCTGCTGCAACATATTCTGATTTTGCTGTTGATAGACTTGTACAGATCTGTTTCTTGCTCAGCCGTGAAATTAGTTTGCTACCAAGAAAAAATGCTCTGTCAGTGGTGCTTTTTCTATCATCCACATCTCCTGGCCAATTAGCATCTGTGTATACACATAATTCAAAATTTTCATCTCTAGGATACCATAAACCAAGATTTGTAGTGCCTTGTAGGTGCCGGAAAATCCTTTTCACTGCTGATTCATGATTTTCTTTAGGATTACTCTGAAATCTTGAAACAATACATATTGCATTCATAATATCAGGTCTTGTTTGTGTCAAATACAGTAAACCTCCTATCATAGACTTGTATCTAGTCAGATTAATAGGTGTTGATTCATCCTTCAAAGATAATTTATCAGTTGTAGTCATAGGTGTGCTTACTGGTTTACAGTTTTCCATGCCAAATTTCTTTAGTAATTCCTTCAAGTACTTAGATTGACATAGGAATATACCTTTATTAGTCTGTGAAATTTTCAATCCTAAGAAGAATTTTATCTCTCCAATCATAGACATTTCAAATTCTTGCTACATTTTGTTAGAAAAGTCTTTACACAATACATCTTCTCCTCCAAAGATTATATCATCAACAAAAACTTCAATAACCAAGATGTCATCATTAGTCACTTTGTAGTATAGATTGCTGCCAGCATTACCTTTAGTGTATCCAAGCTTCAAAAGATATTTGTCCAATCTAGCATACCAAGCTCTAGGAGCTTGTTTCAATCCATATAAAGCTTTCCTTAACCTAAAAACCATGTCTTTGTTATCTGTCACAGAAAATCCATCAGATTGTTCAATATAAACTTCTTCTTCAAGATCTCCATTAAGAAATGCACATTTAGCATCCATTTGATATACTTTGTAGTTCTTATGTGCAGCAAAAGCCAATAAAAGTCTGACTGCCTCAATTCTAGCTACCGATGCAAAGGTTTCATTGTAATCAATTCCTTCTTTATGTGAATATCCCTTACACACTAATCTTGCTTTGTTTCTGATTACCTTACCAGCTTCATTAAGTTTATTTCTGAAAACCCATTTAGTTCCAATTACATTTTTGTCTTTAGGCCGGAGAACTAATGACCAAGTGTTATTCCTTTCAATTTGTTCCAATTCATCTTCCCTAGCTTTAATCCAATATTTATCTCCACATGCCTCATTAATTGATGTAGGTTCAATTTGAGAAATAAGACATACCTCTTCATTTGTCAATCTTCTTCTAGTCATAACTCCTTGAAATTTGTTTCCAATTATCTGATCTTCAGAATGATTCAGTCTTACATATCGGGGTGTTTTTACTTGTTGTTCTTCAGTAACTATTGAATCTCCAGATGATGCCGGTGTAAATGGATCACCATTCTGTACTATTTATATTCACAGTAGGTTCATTTGTGATTCTCTATTGCTGATTCAGAGTCCGTGTACCTTGAATTTCCTCTAAACTGTTCATCAATCTTCACATTTGCACTCTCAACAATTTTTTGCAATCTCTTGTTAAAACATCTATACACCTTTCTCTTAGATGAATAAATAAGAAATATTCCTTCATCACTTCTAGGATCAAATTTGCCAATATACTCATCTCTTCTAATATAGCATTTACTTCCAAATATTCTGAAATATTTAGAGTAGGAGTATTACCAAACCATAGTTCATGAGGGGTCTTACCAGTTTCACCTCTGATGTGAACTCTGTTGAATGTATAAACTATTGTATTGACCGCTTCTCTCTAGTATATATGAGGTAGATTTGCTTTTGATATCATACTTATGGCTGCATCTAAGATAGTTCTATTTTTCCTTTCCACAACTCCATTATGTTGGGGTGTTCAGGGTGCTAATAACTGTCTTCTAATCCCATTCACTTCATAGAATGTATTAAATTCCTTAGATGTGAATTCACCTCCTTGATCTGATCTCAAACATTTGATTTTCTTGCCGGTTTCATTTTATACCATTACTTTGAATAGTTTGAATTTCCCAAATGCTTCAGATTTCTCCTTGAGAAAAGTAACCCAACACATTCTAGAATAATCATCAATGATTAGCATAAAATACCTATCTCCTTGTATACTTCTAGTTCTTGTTGGATCACATAAATCAGTATGAATTAAATCATGAACATTGTTAGACTTTTCTGGAATACTCTTGAAAGTTGCTCTAACTTGCTTTCCAAATTTTCCTTACATACCGGATTGTGAGGTTTAACAATCTTAGGTAAATCTCTTACCGTCTTAGTAGTACTGATTTTCACAATGCAATCAAAATTTACATGACAAAGTCTCTTATTCCATAACCAACTTTCATCAATATGTGCAATCAAACATGCTTTCTCATTGTTGTTCAAATGAAAGATATTACCTCTAGTTTGATTATCACTTGCAATTTCCAAACCAGTTTTGTTTAAGATTTTGCATTACCATTCTTGAATTGTAACTGAAATCCTTTCTCAACTTATTAACCAACACTCAAAAGATTATGCTTCAAACCTTCAACGTAGTAAACATTATCAGTATTGTGCTTACCATCAAAAGATATAGTGCCTTTTCCTTTGATCAAACAGACTTTATCATCTCCGAATCTTACTAGACCTCCATTGTATTCCTGAAAGGTTAAGAATTTTCTCTTATCACCATTCATGTGATGTGAACATCCTGAATCAATAATCCATTCATCCTTATCTTCAACTTTAGCTGCCAGGGCTTGCTCTACCAGTTGAACAGTAGGTGTCGGTTGATCTTCTATTATAGTAACAAAAGCCCATCCATTGTCTGTCGGATCTTCATCAGAATCATCAGTAACTCCTTCATCAACATAATAACAAGATTTATCTCTATTCTTCTTAAACTTGTATTTCTGATAGTCAGGGTTAGGCTTATATGTTCTCTTAGCTTCTTCTCTTAATCTTGCATGTCTATCAGGACACCTAGAATCCATATGACCAATCTTATTACAGTTAAAACATTTAAAGGGTGCTTTACCTTCATACTTACTTCTAATTGGACCTTTAGGCATTTTCCTTGCAAATAGTGCTTCAAGTTCTTCATTTTCTCTCCTGCTTTCTTTAAGTTCTCTTGCATAGAAGGCTTTCCAATCAGATTTATAAGATGATGATGATGATGATGATGCAATTGATGATGATGCCTTGAAAGCTAGATCTGTCTTAATAGTGGTAACATGACCAAATTCCTCAAGCTCAAAAGCTGAAAGTTTTCCAACCAAAGTGTCTCTAGATACTAATGCATTAGGCATTGTTCTCAATTCATTTATAGCAGTAACTTTTATTTTATATGCTGGTGGCAAAGCTCTTAAAACTTTAGAAACAATCTCATCTTCACTTAAGGTTCCTCCACAACATTGTATACCCAAAACAATTTCATTTACTCTTTCCATAAAAGTAGAAATTCTTTCTTTTTCTTCCATTTTCAGACTTTCATACTTGACCCGAAAGCATTCAAGTTTTGCAATTTTGACTATGAAATATCCTTCATTCAATGTTTCCAGTTTGTCCCAAATAGATTTAGCAGTAGATCTGTCTGATAATCCCATGACTTGCTGATCTGATAATGCGCTCAAAAGTGCTTCTGTTGTTTTGCAATCATTTTCCTCATATTTAGCCAAGTTAGGTGGATTAGGTTGACCTTGAGTAGGAGCAGTATAGCCATTCTTTGTAACATCCCATATGTCCTTTCCAATGCAATTCATATGTGTCTCCATCCTGATCTTCCATATGCCATAGTTAGTTCCATCCAGTTTCAGACTATCCTTCCTGAAATAGTTAGAAGACATTGGATCGCCTCAAGTTGTTAAACTTCTGCAAAAGAGGACTAGGATTTGATACCAATTTTTAGGTCCCGGAGACAACTGAGAGGGGGGGTGAATCAGTTGTCCAATAAATTCAACCAAAATTAATGCTTAATACCGGTAAATGAAAATTTATGCTGGTAGACAGTTTTATCACTTAATTGCAGTACCGGTAAAGATTAATGCATGAAACAAAAAGACAACAACATCCACAACACATAACACAAATATTTGTACGTGGAAACCCAGTAAGGGGAAAAACCATAGTGGGAAGCCTTACCCACAATCAAATGATACTACTGCAGATAGTATGTGTGTACAATATGGATTCTACATATGCAGAAAGGCCAGTTGCCTAGAGCTCACTGCTCAATCACAAAATGAGAGTCACACTGACTACAATTGGATGGTTCAATCCAATGATAATGTACTACATAAAATAGCATCTTCATATGTTGGATTCAGTACCGGTTTAGTTCTGATTGCCTTCACAAAACCTTCCTTCAACCTTCAAATGATGTCTGCGTGTATAGCTATGCTTATTTTTGCATATACCTTATAACAATTCTTTTTCCAATCGCATATCAATCTCACAAATGAGATCTTACATTTATACCATAACCTAAGACCAATTGAATAGGTCAGCTCACTAAATTACAATAAAGTCAATTACAAATAAATCAATATCTAATGCATGATGTTGGCTCAAATGTATTTACAATAATAATAATAAATCATCTCCATAACGTGTCGTGCTGATCTGGAATAGATATGCCTATTGGTGCATATCCTGGACCTATTTGCCGATAACAACAAATATGCAAACCGAATAAACAAATAACCAAATCGCCAAAACCAAGTGATTGAATAATGTCTTAGATATAACCAAGTAGTCTCCAAGTCATTCCAAGTGCCGGTGAACAATATAATCTGCTGGTGAACCAAATACCGGTGACTGTGCATAAGTCTCTGACTTGCCGGTGAACATAACAAAAGATCTCCAAGTGCTGATAAGTGTTGACAAGTGATGACAGGTGTTGACATCAATGACAAAACCATATCAACATATCCAAAATACCAACACGAAGACCATAAACCTGGAATAAGGCATATTGCATGTCCACAATGCTTCTCTAAGATCTGCAACATAAAATATCCAATACAAATGATCTCCCAACCAAAATACTATACACTCTGTCGGATGACTTGTTATTCTCACCGGACCTTAGTCTCTCTTGCGGTATGAATGAATCATGAACTGCGGATTGGATATCTAACTCAAGTTGCCACCAATGACAACATTTGAACAACAAGGCAGTGTCTATTTCCAACAATCTCCCCCTTTGGCATTGATGGCAACACTTAGTGAAAAATGACTAAGTGTCAGACCAAAACCAAAATAATGTACGCTGCAACAAGAATCTATCAACCAAACTCCAAGAATTAGAAACTCCCCCTAAGATCACCATTTTTTACTTCGCTATATTCCCCCTTTGACGTCAATGGCAAAGGTAGGGTCCCGAAAACCAAAAATTCAAGCAAAAAATGCTATTTACATATGTACACATAGTCCTTACATACTAACAAAAATTTGAAAATGTCTGCATAAGAATTCTTGAAAGAATTTAGGTGGCTATCCCAGCCCTTCTTGAGGCATTCTAAAATTGTTATAAGCCCACTGAACAGGTATGCAAGTCCCTCTGCTAACTTTAGATCTATCAGCTCCTTGGATTTCATGGAACTTTGGGCATCTTGTAGAGCACTAAGCATGATATCCAACTTGGGAGTAATGTGGCTCCTAAGTTCACAGACTCTGCCAATTATTTTTTATTTTTCCCGACTCAAACTCTTGATTTTCTCAAGTAAAGATATTACTTGGTCTTCATGACTATTCATGGAAACTGATAAGCGATCAAATGACTGAGACATCTGGGCAAGTTGATCCTCATGCTCTTTGAACTTCTTCTCAATATCCTGGGTGAACTTAGACAATGTTAACCATGATTTATAAATATTTCCACTTTCAGACAAACTATTCGACATACTTTTTACACACATATCCAAAGTGACTATGTCATCAACAATCATCCTCTTTAGTGTCTGAGCCTTCTTGCATTGAACTCATTGTGGACCTTCTCTTTAACAGATTTTTCAAAGGACTCATAGTGGCTATCTACTGAATTGATTAGACTCTTCAACTGATCGGATGGGGTGTCTAAAGTGTCCTTTTGAAATGAGGGCATGAGTTTCTCTAGACCACATGAATCTGCTTCCCCTTCACTGATTCCTCAATGTCTCTTGCTCCAATTTCAACCTTAACCTCCACCTTTTCCTTTTCTGCATTCTTCTTTGTATCTGCTTTCTTCTCAAGAACCGGAGGGTTATCTGCATCAGCCAGAGGATTATCACTCTTGTCCTTACTCTCATCTACTTTCCCTGCGTCCACTACACCCTTGTAACCCACATCCTCAACTCTAACTTCTTCTTGCACATTAACCTCTACTGGATTAACTGTTTGAACTTCCGAGACAGAAGTAGTATCATCCATTGTCTGCTTGACTTCCGGATTAGTATTCCCTTGTCCTTTTACCTGATTAACTTCATACTGTTTTCAAGTAACACTTTTGTCAAAATCTTCTCAGTTTCTTTTGCAACCTCATCATTTTTCCCAAACATGATCTTATTCACTCTATACTTACTCCTAAACTTATTATTTGCTAACTTAAGTAATATTTCTATCTCTTCCTTAGAAATTACTGAACATAGATTAACTAATACATATTTTTTCAATCTCCCATCTTCTTTATTTGTCGTTTGTCTCCTAGCATCCAAAATTTCATACAAATCAAACCACAACACATAATATATGAGGAAAAACCTCGGTAAGAAAGTTGCTGGAGTCTACTGCTCCAATCCAGCCTCACAGTAAATAATAGATTACAAAGTTTAGGGCACGAACCCAAGGAGCACCAACCCCTATACTTTAGGGCACCAACCCAAGGAGCACCTACCTCTGCTCTGAGCACCCACTCAGAGATTTACAATAATTACCAAAGTTTACAATGCAAGGATGAAACCTTGTTACAAATGAGTTTTCTAACATTTACAAATTTCTCATATCTTGAGAATGAAATTCTTTGCCTGCTGAAATTCCTTCTCTGTTTCCTCTTCTTCCTCTATCTCTTCTTCTTTCTCTGTTTCTATGGATGTCTTTCTTTTCTTTCTCTATTTTTGAAATATTTTTCACTCTCGACAGCCACACTCTACTCAACACATCATATACACAGTTGACTAGTTGAGATATCTTTGTTTCCACCTCTATCACTATGTCAATGGCAACACCTACCGATATCAAATCTCATCACACCTGTTGCTCTATTTGATCGCCTCCATGCACCACTCACTTTTCTCCAATGCAGGATTTTAATATTTTATTCAAGTCGGTTATCTTGGAGATCTCTAATACAAGTGATTTTATTCTTTGTCCTCAATCTGTTCTCAGATCAACTACTTGAATTAAATGCATCTTGTCTATCTTTAGATCATTCTTTGTACTTATATTACTAAGTTTAGTAATCTTCCTCTGCCCAAAATGATCTAGAATCCTTCCTTGATCCACACAACTAGCCTGTAACTTGATCGCCATTAATGGGTTTTTCCATCCTCTACCGACCTACCCGGAAAAGATCGACAACTACCATACTAAACTCCATCGTCACTGACTTTTGAATATTATATATTCTCATTGACAACCAGGGAGCCATATGTCTCCATTTCCTTTGTCAGATTACTTGATCAAGGTCAGTCAACTTCCACGTAAAACCCTTGTGCCTATCGACATGCACAGATGTCATCACAAGTCTTCTTATTTGGCATCTGCGTCACTTGGTCAACCTTGGTCAAATGCCACATGGACTATTGTGCCTATCGAGCTACCAACGTGTCGCTGACTACTCTAATGGTCATGATGACCTTAAACTTTGTCTCTGCAAGATGTCAGGATGTGCACCATATTTCCTCTTAACTTGCCCCGCATCATTATTCACACACCCATTTTGCTCATGCGGGCTGGCGGGATGCATCATCTTTCTGCCTTGACTTACCGCATGAGTTCCTCTTTACATCCATCTGTAGGTGCGGGATAGCGGGATCCTTCTCTCGCTTCACTGTCTTGTCATGGGCGACCATCCCCATCCATCTTAAATGGTGCAAGATAGAAGGAACCATTCACCGCTCTCTTCATGTTACCCCACATGACCATCATCTTGTTTTACTTAGTATCATGGGATACATATCTCGCAACTCCTTGTGTTTCCCTACATGACCATCTTTCCTCACTTTTGATGACATGGGATAGCAGGGGGTGGGGGTATTATCCAACATGACTAGTGCATCTTCCATACATGTCGCAGGATAGTGGGGGGTCTTCGACCTCAATAAAACTCTTATCCCACATGACTAGTGTATCTTCCATACATGTCATGGGATAGCGGGGGGGTCTTCGACCTCAATGAAACTCTTATCCTGCACAGTCTCTTCCCTACAATCAAACACACCATGGAACACATGGATACATGTGAACCAAACAAATGCTGCCACGCGGAAATCACGACTCTCAACCCCAACTCGAGACTCGTTCACTGTTGCCGACACATGGAAACGATGAATCTGGGCGAAACCCCTGCAACATAACACAACGTGTTATGCACGACTGCTACCTACTTCTCTGCAACCTCTTGACATCCCTTGACATCAATGACAATAATGCCAATAATTCACAATCTCATTCAAAGACATAGGAGGTTTGACTTTAAATTTTTCTTGCTTTAATAACTCATCAATTCCGGATGGCTTTAGTTTCTTACCAGTTTTTGGTTCACCAGATGGTTTCTCCTTGACTACCTTAGCAACCTTTGAGCTTGTCTTCACTTCCTTGACATCTTCATCAGACTTTGGCTCTTCTTCATCAGCAACAATGAATACTCTATCTTGCCCTCTCTTCCTCTTTGCTTCATCAGATGGTTTGGCTTGGGGCTTAGGAGGACTAACAGGTTTCTGAGCACCAAAGGGGGGTGTAGCACTCCTTGTCTGCCTATGCTTAGGTGAAGGGGCTTCCAGTTTAGCCGTCTTTGGCCTCACAATGTCTTCTTCTTTCAAAATGTTCTTCTCTCTAGCTCTCCAAACTGCCTCCTTGGTAATCCCCATGGTCTTCACCAACTACTCTACCTCCTTCCTAACCTTCTTTTGAATCTTAGGCTTCTTGAACTTAGTGTGTAAGTCCAAGCTCTTTTCCTTGTAAGTTCCAAACCTCTCCTCAGATTTTGTAACATACTAGAAATTTAAAAGAGATCAATTCAAATAATCTAACCGTTGCAAATATAGTCGTTAACATAAACATAGCAAGTAGGATTTTTTTTATTTTATATATATTTAAAATAGGAACAAGAATAACGATAACTGAATGATTAATTACATTGAACTAAAATTAAGCATACATGTAAGATTAAGAAATAAATAACTCTGCATGAAATTAAAGAGAGATAGGGTTGAGAGAGTACTTTTCAACTGATGCTAAATTCTGAACTTCAAGCTCTGTCATGATACTAGTGAGGAGAGAAAGTATCATTAGGGTGCTTTTCTGCCCAACCACAGACTATCTATTTCCCCGTGCCATATCCATCTGGATTGGCCCAACCCTTCCTAGGGAGGTAAAGGAAAAAGGAGAACTCAATGCCATCTGAGACTTGGTGTTAGGACCTACACTCTTAGTTGGTCATACACTAAGGGTAACTCCCTACTAGTATGATGCTCTGACTAGAGGTGTATTTGGTGCTACAGATCATACAAATGTGTCCATTACACAACACCACCTTGGCCAAGGTTTTACACTGTAAGCACGAATTAATGTGTTGTCAACGATCTCACCCTTCTCAAAAATAAGTCTAGGTTTTAGAAGTTCAACTGAACTCAAAAGGGGAACTAAGGCCCAACTTCTTGTGTTAGCGTTCAATGGATACAATTTTAGTATTCTAAGTGTTATCATTAATTTCTTTTTCATTCTAGCTGAAATGTTTTAAAATGTATCAACTGAATCCCTGGCTTGGGAAGTTAGGGGACATAAGAGCCGCCAATTGTACGTACAATTTCTAAGTATGGAATGTAACTTGTTGGACATGTCTCTGCTGTCCGGGCCTCTTGAGAATGAACTCCCAAAAGTGATGCTAATTGCATCATGTGCAATAGTGCTCTTCTACCCATTGCCTTCCTAGGCTAGGGTATAGGTTAGTTTTATAACTAGGAGGGTAATCTCAATTAGATAGTGTATTTGACATTGCTGATCGGTTTGTTCAGGTTTAAGAAAAACTAAGGAAGCTTGATTAAGGTGTCAACAGTCTTCTAAACATGAGACTATGCAAGTTTCCGATTTTAAACCGAGGGACACTGCTGATATAATTGTTTTCAGTTTATTACGCACTTTACAAATTCAAATCTATATATTATACATATACCAATATGTAGTATTATACCTCCATGCTTACATACATACACACCCATGCATATGCAAGTACTTATACAAATTCTATATATATGTAAGTATGTATATAACACTACATACACCCTTATTCACTTAGTTTGTAAGAAAACAATGATACAAGTTAATCAATCCCTTTCTTTCCATAAATGAAATAGAATGGATTGTTCCCTACAAGAGTTTGATACATTAACCCAACACTGATATACTGATGATCCAGTAGTTCTGTTAAAGAACTCAGATATCTATAGTTTGCCCAAAATATTTTATGAAGGAAGCAGGTTTTTTCTATAAAGAAGCTAACAACATAGTTAGAGAAGAGAAAATGTCTATATTTCCTTAGAATTGAAAATTGTTCAAACCCTTGTCTAACATAAGAAGTATAGGTTCTTTAATAACTTCACATTTTACATCAGACTTGTAGAAACCATTGTGTAGGTTCTTATACACACACATTTATATATACTTAATGTATATACATACATATATGTATAAAAACCTAGTACATCTTCTCATTTTAAGAGGAACAAAATAAATAAATGCAGTCACAACTACATAATCCCTTCTATATGAATTAAGAGCAGATTGGAAGAGAAATTACTTCCTAATTTAAAATAGAATAATGCAGTTGTGGGGTGTATATTTCCTTTCCCATTTCAAACTACCCAACCCTTCCTTGATTCAATAGTAATAATTATGATTTCTTACAAATGCTAAAGATACATTATGTATTTTATTTTGATAGCATAATGGTTTACCCTTACCCATTTTCAAACTCTTTCAACATTCAACTACAGAATGCAATTTACCCAAAAAAAATTCAAGATATAATAAGAAAACATTTTTGCATTTTGTGACTTCCTCTATCTATTTTTTTTTTGAAACTAGAATGATAAATGAAGAGGAATAGTCAATTTTGTAGGGCTACATGACCTAAGAAAGTAGAATCTGCAAGATAATGTACTCAAACGCCCTTTCCAAATAAAACCCTCGATATTTTGAAATGGCTGAGCCGAAATCTGGTAAAATTGTAGAGCAAAACCCTTATTCTTAGCCATCTAAGAAGAAGAAGAGAATAGAGTGTCATCCAAGATGAAGAATGAAGAAAGAATGAATCCTTTTCCTTCCTTTTTCGCTTATGTATTTGCCCAAACATTTTTCCGCATTGCCACGCCCTAATACCGAGCGGAATTCTCAAACCACTTAAGGAGTCACGTAGGGCATGGTTATTCCCTCACGTGATTTGCATTTTTCCTTCCTCTGGAAGCTTCTCCTTCACGCGTTGAGCATTCTTGGTACTCAAGACATACTCCAAAATATTTTCCTTTCTCCCCTAAAATAATGAAGTGTTTGAAAACATTAAAACGTCCTTTATTCACTTGCCCGATATCTCAAGTATATAGGATGGCGATATAACATGTTTCATTTATTTTTAAATTGCATTGCTTTTCTTCTTTTTTTTTAAATCCTTTATGCCCGATAAAATCATATGGCAAAGTAGAGCGATGAAATATTGGTTTAATTAAAACTTATATCCCTCACTATTGTCATAATATATTTTAAGCCAATCACTTAGCAACTTTAGGAGGGACAAACTTCACATCTCCCCTTCACATAACCTTCACGTGATTTTAGAGTTGCTAGTTTAAAGTTGGTAAATAATAATTTATTTAACTAAAAATAAACATTACCATACAAATTCTAAATTAATTAAATATACATATTTATTTATATTTATATATATGCAACCCATACTCCCTATGAATACCTGATTGCGGTAGTACGTATATGACCATGTATACGTACTCCTGTACCTAGGTATTCATATAGGATATATATGTAACATATATATATACATATACATAAATATATATTTATATAATAAAATTAACATTAGCCCCAACCAATTTGATTAATAATTAATGAAATAATTAATTAATATTAGTAATTAATAATTATCTCGAGAAGCGACAAACCCTAGGGTTATAAACCCTAAATTCTCTGCATTGACCTACAAGGTTACCTAGTGCACTAGCTAACAAGGTCTGACAAGATCAACATAGGTTACCTGGCTAGGTTAGGGTTTTCAAACAACATTGAGTTCTCCTTCCTTTCACCTCCCATCCTAATGATACTTTCCCTTCTTTCGTTGAGGACAACGGTCTCCTGCACACACTTGGCCCATAGAAATCAATTAGATCCAAATCTTGCCTAGTTCTGACAATTAATAATTCATGACAAAAGTGAATCATGATATCGTATTGTTAACTGCAATTTTATCAATTTAACCAATCAAAGTACATCAAATCATCATAGAAAGCATAATTATCATCATTCACATATGCATAATCATCTGAACAAATCCATCATTTAAAGCATAAAACTAGGCACATTATACATCATACAAGTATATGAAAAATGCACTAGGGTTAACATGTATCAGGGTGTAAATATTGCACAAAATCAACTAGGGCACAAGGGATGTAACAAATTTATCCATTAGTTTACTCAATAAGTGTTGAGCATATGCATCAAGAACATGTCCTTCAACGTCATACCCCATGGGAATGAACCCTCAAGTTCTTGGCTCCACAACCTCCATTAGGCATTGATCAATAAAACAAATTGTGTCCTCATATTTCTCCACTATTTCCTTAGGGGTTCTCTCCCTGCTATGCATCATGCTTTTCAAGGTCTTGAAGTACCCCAAAGTATGTCATTCTGGACTGTATCATCTCCAAGGCCATGAATCGTTTCTTTTATTTTCATTTCCATCGGTCTATCATAGGCCCACTGAACTTTTTCCACTCCTGGAAACTCATTCATAAAATAGAAGTATAAACATATAATCAAAGTTGCAAATTTAAATACATGCTTCTTATTTTGTTTGATTTTCTTCAAATTTCTCAATAGCTCACTCCAGAGTACCTCACATAAATCATATTTCTTATCTTCCTTCAACATCTTATAGGCCGCATAGATGGTCGTTCCGGATACAGATTTGTCTCGACTAGAATGATATATTTTGTATCCCATAACCATTGATGCAAACCTGACATCTTATTCAATAATATCATTGATTGTCATCAACCTTTGGTCAAATTGGGAACCAGTAGCCTCTATTATCGTATGGTTCTTAACATTCCTCAAAGTAGGCACCACACCGACTAAGCTCAAACAAGTCACCGCCTTAATTGCACTCTTGGTAATCTTGTGGGGTTTGTCAAGCCACATGGACTCGTCATGCATTCTTCTTAGAATGTACATTACCCACTCAGGTTCATCTAGCACTAGAAAGTTGATGAACTGCACGAAACCCTTCTCTTCTATCGACTTAAATTCAAGTTTTAGGTTGCCCATTCCATCAATCATGTGTTGTGTGTATAATTTCATCATTTGAGCACTCCTGGGTTCCTCAATATTGCAGTGGATGTATGTTGGCATTACACACTCCAATGAGAATTGTAGGTGATTGAAGGTATTGTCATTGATGGCAACCTTGCAATCTTATGGCACCGGCAGGCACTGACACTGACAGACTCTACACCAGCAGATAGTTCACTGGCAACGACAAGGATGTTTACCGGCACCCTAGCTGACAGGATTTTGGTTATTGTAAATTGTATTTAATTGTAATATCTTTTGTAAGCCGACATGGCATATTGTAATAAGACTCATATATAAGTATGGGATCTTGTAGATCATTTTGTAGAGAGATGATAGGATGGATATGTAAAGAGAATACCAAGGTAGATCTTGTAGAAGGGTTTATGGCTATTGTATGAGCTTCAACCAGCACTGAACCTGGCATAGCAGATGCTTTTTGTAGTAGTACATCATATTGGACTTTCATAATCCATTTTGTAAGTCAGTGAGACTTCCTTTTGTAATTAAGCAGTGAGCTTTAGGTAGTTGGTCTTCCTGCATGTGCAGGCCCCTATTGTAAGTAATATCCATTCATTGGCCAATGAGTGAATATTGTGGGTCGCAAATCCCACCAAGGTTTTTCCCACACCGGGTTTCCTCGTTAAACATCTTGTGTTATGGTGTGCATTCTATGTTGTGTTTATTGTTCATATTTACTGCATTAATTCTTGTTTACTGGTACATTGTTTTGGAATGCAAAATATTTAATAAGTTCAAAAAATCTATCAACCAGTTAGATACTGATTCACCCCCCCCCCCTCTCAGTATCTTTGGGAATCCTAACAATTGGTCTCAGAGTCTGGTCCTCTATTTTCAAAAGCCTAACAACTTGAGGAAGATTCTGACACTGGTACAGATGGAAAACTTGAGAAAGCAATTGGAAACAGCTCTTGTAGACTTTGATACAGAAAAATTGAAGAATATCAAACTTGAAGATGACTTGAGGACTGCACAGGAATTCATTCAAGGACTTTAGGAGAATATCACTATTGCTAGAAACAAAAGAAGAGAACTTCATGATAAGTTACCGAATGATGATGATGAAAAGGAAACTCTTAATGATCTTGTAAGCAAGATGAGGCAAGAAAACATGACCTTGAGGAATGAGATGCAAGACATGACCATGAGATTTTGTAAAGACATTGAAGACATAAAGAAGAATGAAGATGACTTGACTAGGAGACTCAATGATGCTGGAAATGAAAATCTAAGACTCAGTCATGAAAATGATATGTTGAAGACAGATCTGATTCACATGGAACATGATAAAACTGAACTTATGAGACAGAAGGAATTTTTGGAAAATGAGTTGGCTACTATAAATCAACACAAAGAGAAATTCAAGAAAAGTTTAGAAGAACTTGATGATATGTTGAAAAGTCAGAAACCTAATGGAGACACTAATGGACTTGGATTTGAAGTTGGTGAAAGCTCCAGTACTGCAAACAATCATGATCACAATAAACCGGTAAGACAACCTAATGCCTACAAATTTAATGGGAAATGCTTTAACTGTAACAAGTTTGGTCATAAAGCAAATCAGTGTAGATCTAGAAACAATCAAAACACTAATATACCCACCGGTCAATGTTCGAAATGCAACAAACTTGGTCACAATTTAGAAAATTGCAGAATGAATGTAAGATGTTATGTTTGTGGAAGATTTGGACACTTATCTAATCAATGCAGAACACAAACCGGCATAGAATATGGAAAGGCTATTCAGAAGAACAATGTGACTTGTTATGCTTGTAACAAGATTGGACATATTGCAAAATTTTGTAGAAGTAAGGAATCACCAACAAATAATAAAGGACCCATTTTAAAAGGCAAAGAGAAGGTTGATGAGGTAAAGCAAGAATTTTCAAAACAATGGATTAGAAAGAGAGATCAGAATGTTGATGAGACTATTCCTTCACCTGTAGAACAAAGTATCACTCCACCGACAGGAGACTCTTCATCCAACTGAAAAGTAATCCTTGGGGGTATTGCAGCAAATTGAAAATCATGAAAGTTTACCCTTGGTTGATGGTGAGAAGATGAACTTCTTCTTTACTGGCAGATGTGTTAAGTTTCACTTAACTGACAGGCATTTATTGTGGTTGTTGAAGGAAAAGATATTAACCACAACACCAAAACACCTAGATTTTTATGTGGAAACCTGATTAAGGGAAAAACTGTGGTGGGATTGAGATCCACAATATTAATATACCTTGTTAGAAGTATAAAAATATTACATGAGGGGAATGCACATGCATTCAGGAACACTTCCTAGAGCTCACTTCTCCTATTACAATAAGGGCTACAACCTTGGAAGGCTCACTGCCTTACAAAAGATTATAGATAATAATTTGAATGTCTGAATTGATAAATAACATCTACAAATGCCTTAAACAGTTCCAGTTAAGCACAAGTCACATAGTCTTACTCTTCTCTGCTACACTGCTCTGTTCTGATATTTTGTTGAATTCTGGAGCACAAATCCTTCAATTGTGCACTTGAAACTACACACAATCGCTCATACACACTTCACATATATCTATCGATCTCAAAAATGGTCAATCAATTTGTTTTATATATCCGCAACATCAATTTAGGTCTTCTTCCCATTGGCCAAAAAATGCATAACACATAAATGAAACGTGTTACCCAAGTTGGCTCAATCTGATCCAAAACAATCATGTAGACCAAAGGAAATTGTCCACACGCTTCCCACATATCGGCTTAACATCCTTGAACACACAAACAATCACCAAAATTACTCTGCACGATTCGCACAAGGAATCTTTATATGTTACTACTGATAAGAATTGTTCTAACCTAAAAACGTGTATAGCAAACTTTCCAACTCACTCAACACTCAACACCGGAGGCCATAAACCTAGAACAAGGCATATTACACGTCCACAATGCTTCTCCAAGATCCGCAACATAAAATATGCAACACAAATGATCTGCCAACCAAAATACTGTACACTATGTCAGATGACTTTTTCTTCTCATCGAACCTTAGTCTCTCTTCCGGTATGAATGAATCATGAACTACAAATTGGATATCTGACTCAAGTGGCCATCAATGACAACATCTGAACAACAATGCAGTGTCTCTTGCCAACATATATAATGTTTATTCCTCACACCTATTTTCATCACTTATCAAATTCTTATTATATGTTCGATGATTTTATGAATGGAGATGTCTTTTGCAAAGGGAAATTTTCTTTCATATACACACCTTTTGAGTTTTATCTTGTATTTATAAATCTTCTTGAATCTTCTTTGGATTTGTTGTTATCTCTTCTTCACACAAGATTTTTGGTAAATGCATTTAAATATCCTTCAAGCATCTACTTATAAATCTTCTTCAGATTTTCTTACAAGGTCTTTTTTACTTCCTTTGGATCTACTCTTTAATCTAATTTATATTTTCTCCAATATTCTTAAAAAATTTCTATAATATGTTTCTCTAATCTTTCTCTTATATCTCCTACACAAAATTTGCCTTTGACTAATCTTCTACTATATTCTCTTCACATAAATTTATTGGTGTATATTTGATTTATCTATTTGTCTTCCACATCAATTCCTCCAAATTTCACAAACTCCCTTTTATGTCTTTGTGTCTGTTGTGAAGAGATACATCTCTTTGAATAGTGATGTGATGCAGGACCATCCCTAGTTCATAGCAATCTTGCATCAACCAAAAACATTTTCTTTTTGTTTTTCTTTTTGTTTGCAGATTCAGCTTTTCTTTCTATGTGTCCCGGTTTTTGCTCACTGGATCCTATGGAGTTGGATTCTACTTGAAGACTTGATCATCTTTCTTATTTCCAGTTCGCATCGCATTTGGACCATTTTTTGACAAGATATCGCCATCGGTTTCCTTGACAGTTTCTTGTTACCAATTGGCAGTTCTTGTTACCAGTTGCCTAGACCTATTTTGGTGATCTACCATAACCCCTTTTGAAGCTTGTGGAGCCTTGGGAGTTGATTCCAATGTTCCTTGGCGTGTGGCTGACCTTTTCCCATGATCTACGGTTCATCCTTTAGATTTTTCGAAGGAATCTCTTGGTGGAGGTCGACCTTGTTTATTTTACACGTTAGGTTTTGTTCTTCGGGTTTTGATCCCTTTTGGGCTGATTGGATCATTTGGATCGATATATATATATATAATTGTAATTGTGTATTATAATATAATCAATCAAGAATCATGTAGCGAGACTATGCGTAGAAGATAGATCTTAAGATTCAAGGTCCCGATTGTGACCTAATTTGCATGTTCTACCAGGCCTGTGAGTCGGTTATGTTATAACCCAGTTGTTACCGGTTGGTTGTAATCAATTTTTATGGAATAAAATAATTTGTTCTGCATTGCCTCCATCATATCTTTGTGTTTCCATTGCATTTACTCTTGCTGACCAGTCCAGATTGATCTCTTTGAGGTCCCTCCTCACCGATGACTGCTTCAAGTGGTATCAAAGTGAAGTTTCATTACGAAGGTTGCGTGTCTTGAAATTTTGTCGTAGGGTGGAAGATTGCAGATCTGACTTGCAACTGCAGAGGACTAGCATGAACGATGGCATGAAGAGGAGCTACGAATGGTGGAGTGCATGGGAATGCAAACCCTGTTGTGATGGAGATGTTGCATGGTATATCATCCCGGTTGGAAGTCGTGGAGACAACCCAGAGAAGAGGCCAACATATTGAAGATGTAAGTGAAGATGAAGGAGAAGAAGCCTCAACAAAACAAGCAAACCTACCTGTGATTGATTTGGATGAGGAAAGGTTTTTTAGGGTTTTGAGTAGGGTGAATACTAAACTACATTTTACCCCACTAGAATATGATGGGAAGTTAGATTCAGATGAATTGATGGATTGGATCTCAGAGATGGAGAAGTATTTTGATTTTGAAAATACTATAGAAGAGAGGAAGGTGAAATATGCATGTACCTAGTTGAAAGGTCATGCATCTCTTTGGTGGGAGCATTTGCAAGTCGATAGACAAAGAAGAGGTAAAGAGAAGATTAATACATGGGATCGGATGATTGCTAAGTTGAAGTCAAAGTTTATGCTAACTGATTATCACGTGAATCTATTTTAAAAGTTGCAAAATTTGAGATAGAAGGAATCTAGTGTGAAGGAGTACACTAAAGCATTTTAGAAGTTGAATATCAAATTCGGACATGTTGATGATGAAGTTGAACAAGTTGCAAGATATTTGAATGGATTGCAAATGTCTATACAAGATGAACTCAGTTTGATCAAATTGGAGAGTGTTCAAGAGACTTACCAATATGTCCTATAGGCAGAAGAGAAGTTAAACAAAAGACATGAGCAGAGGCAGAGAGGTAGAGGTGGAAGGTTTATCGGAGGAGATGAAAAGCCCTTGCAGAGGAAGAATTTGTTCAAGACCAGATGTAAGGTATCTGGTAAGTGTTGTAAAGTTGTTATTGATAGTGGTAGTTCAGATAATCTTTTTTCAGAAGAAATGGTGAATAAGTTGAAATTGGAGAGATTGAAACACCTTAAGCCTTATCAGATAGCATGGATTCAGGATGAACATAAGTTGTTAGTAAGTGAACAATGTTTGGTGAAATTGAAAATTTGGAATTATCATGATGAAGTCTTGTGTGATATTATGCCTATGGATATTTGTCATCTTTTGTTGGGTAGACCTTGGCAGTTTGATAAATAGGTAGTACATGACGGGAGGAAGAATACATACACTATTGTGGCCAATGGGATGAAGCAAACCTTGTTACCCTTGGAGGAACCTTTAAAGAATGAAGTCTGTACGAATGCTAGAATCTGTTTTGTCGATGGAAGGAAATTCCTGGATGGATTGAGACATGAGAATGTGTGTTTTGCATTAATTCCTATGAAGACTAAGAAACCGGAATCGAAAGGAGAACACCCGAAAGAGATAAAAGATTTGCTGACAGAATATGAAGACATCATTTCAGATAATGTACCTGATGGATTGCTACCTGTGAGAAGTATTAGTCATTGCATGGACTTGGTTCCCGAAGCTAGTTTGCCTAACAAAGCTACACATTGGTTGACACCGATAGAGAATTAAGAACTGAATAGACAAGTGCAGGAGTTGTTGAAGAAAGGTTTGATCAAGGAGAGTCTGAGCCCTTGTGCAGTACCAACAGTATTAGCACATAGGAGGAACAGAGAGTGGAGAATGTGTATTGATTCCAGAGCAATAAACAAGATCGCAGTGAAATATCAGTTTCCTTTGCCTAGGATGGATGACATAATGGATATTTTGAGTGGAGAAAAATACTTTACAAAGATAGATTTGAAGAGTGGATATCGTCAGATCAGGATCAGAGAAGGTGATGAGTGCAAAACAACAATTAAGACAAATGAAGGACTGTATGAATGGTTGGTGATGCATTTTGGATTAACTAATGCACCGAGTACTTTCATGAGGCTGATGAATGAGGTATTGAAGAAATTCTTGGGTAAGTTTGTTATTTTGTATTTGGATGACATTCTGATTTGCAGTAAGACAAAAGAGGAGCATTTGTTGCAGTTAAGACAAGTTTTTGCAGAGGTTGAGAGAAGAAAAGTTGTCGATCAACATTAAGAAGTGTACTTTCATGAAGGATGAGTTAGTTTTTTTGGGATTTGTGATATCTAAGGATGGTTTGAAGATGGACCCTGAGAAAGTGAAAGCAATTATTGAATGGTCTACACCGGAAAGCATTGGAGAGGTAAGGTCATTTCATGGATTGGATAGTTTTTACCAGAAGTTCATCAGAAATTAAAGCTCAGTTTGTAACCCTATGACTGATACCGTGAGAGGAGATCGGAAGCAATTCAAGTGGACCACCAGAGCAAACAAATTTTTTGAACTATTGAAGCAGAAAGTGACTGAGCAACTTGTGTTGGCTTTACCGGATTTCAATAAAGTATTTCAAGTGGATTGTGATGCAAGTGGAACAACAATAGAAGCAGTCTTGATTTAAGAAGGGAGAGCAGTAGCCTATTTCAGTGAGAAGTTGAATGATGCCTAGAGTATATATTCAGTGTATGATCAGGATTTTTATGCCATAGTTAAAGCCTTGAAGAAGTCGAGACATTGCTTATTACCTAAGGAGTTTGTGTTGTATACAGATCATCAAGCTTTGTAGTATTTGAACAGTCAAAGTAAGTTGAATCATAGACATATGAGATGTGGAAAATATAACAAAGTTGTTGATGAATTGATTAGGAGAAGGAATTTGTTGACGAAGATGAGAGTAACAGTATTAGGATTTGAAGATTTGAAGACCTTGTATGACGATGACTCGGATTTCACAGAACCTTGGAAAGCATGTAGAGAACCTATTATGGTAGATAGAAGCAAGTGGTTGGATTACTTAATTCAGGATGAGATGTTATTCAAAGGAGTTTAGTTGTACATACCTAAGAGTTCTATGAGGGAGAATCTGATAAAGGAGAAACATAGTGGAGGACTAGCTGGACATTTTGGTATTGACAAAACAGTAGCATTGGTGAGTGACCAATACTTTTGGCCCTAGATTCATAAGGATGTTAAGAGATGTGTGCAGAGTTGTAGAGTTTGTCAAGTTGCAAAGGGTAGTAGTCAGAATATGGGATTGTATAAACCTTTGACAGTATCAGTAAGACCCTGGGAGGACATAACCATGGATTTTGTACCTAGAATGCTTAAGACACTAAGAGGGAATGATTCTATATTTGTGGTAGTGGATAGATTCTCGAAGATGAGTCATTTCATACCTTGTAAGAAGAAATCCGATGCATTACATGTAGCATACCTATTTTTCAAGGAAGTAGTGAGATTGCATGGATTGCCTAAGAGCATAGTTTCAGATAGAGACACTAAGTTTGCTGGCTATTTTTGGAGAGCACTTTGGAAGAAGATGAAGATGGATTTGAAGTTCGGTTCTACTTTTCATCCACAGACTGATGGATAGACAGAAGTTGTTAAACGGAGTTTGGGAAACTTGTTGACATGTTTAGTGGGAGATAAAATTGGAAGTTGGGATTTGATCCTTGCCCAAACAGAGTTTGCCTACAACAATTTAGTGAATAGGAGTACCAAAAGAACACCTTTTAAGATTGTTATTGGAGTGCATCCTAGAGGTATATCACAATTGAGGGATATTAGTAGTGAAGATCGGAGAAGTTCAGAAGAAGAAGACTTTGCAGATCACATGGCAGCCTTGCATATTCAGGTTAAGAAGCATTTGGAAGACATGAACATCAAGTGTAAGTAGAAGGCAGATGAGAAGAAGAGACATAAGGAATTTGAAGTTGGTGATGAAGTGATGGTATATCTGAGAAAAGAGAGATTCCCGGTTGGAAATTATAACAAGTTGCAGATGAAGAAGTTTGGACCTTGCAGGATTTTGAGGAAGTTCAATTCTGGAAATGCATATGAAGTAGAGTTACCAAATAGTCTATGTATTTCACCTGTGTTTAAAATTGGAGATCTTCATGATTATCATGAACCAAAATTCAGTGAGGACAATATTGTAGACTTAGAGAAACAGTTGCCCTAGAAGGAACCGGATCAGATTGAAGATATTTTGGATAATAGGATTGGGCGTAGTACCTGGACCAATTAGTATAAGGAGCATCTTGTGAAGTGGAAGGACATACTAGTTGAAGATTCATCTTGGATTTTTCAGGCAGAGGTAGAACGCCTTGATTTTCCTCTGACCCTAGAAAAGTGAGAGGCTCACTTTTTCAATAACCCCGGATGTCTGATGCAAGAACATCCCTGGTTCATAGAAATCTTGCATCAACCAAAAACATTTTCTTTCTATTTTTCTTTTGGTTTGCAGTTTCAACTTTTATTTCTATGTGTCCTGGTTTTGGCTCACCAGATCCTGTGGAGTTGGATTCTACTTGAATACTTGATCATCTTTCTTTTTTCCAAACCGCATCGCATTTGGACCATTTTCTGGCAAGATATCGCTATCGGTTTCCTTGATAGTTTCTTGTTACTGATTGGTAGTTGTTGTTACCGGTTGCCTGGACCTATTTTGGTGATCTGCCAAAACCCCTTTCGAAGCTTGCGGAGCCTTGGTCGTTGATTCTGATGTTCCTTGGCATGTGGACGACCTTTTCCTGCAATCTACATTTCATCCTTTGGATTTTCTAGAGGAATCTATTAGCAGAGGTTGACCTTATTTATTTTACACGTTAGGTCTTGTTCTTTGGGTTTTGATCCCTTTTGGGCCGATTAGATCCTTTGGACCGATATATATATATATATATATATATATATATATATATATATATATATATATATATATATATATATATATATATATATATATAATTGTGCATTAGAATGTAATCAATCAAAAATTAAAGTAGTGAGACTGTGCGTAGAAGATAGATCTTAATATTCAAGGTCCCGATTGTGACCTATTCTGCATGTTCTACCAGGCCTGTGAGTCGGTTATGCTGTAACCCGGTTGTTACCAGTTGGTTGTAATCAATTTTCATGGAATAAAATAATCTGTTCAGCATTGCCTCCATCATATCTTTGTGTTTTCATTGTGTTTATTCTTGCTGACTAGTCTAGATTGATCTCTTTGAGGTCCTTCCTCACCAGCGACTGCTTCATGATGTCTTTTCAAAACAATCACAACTCTTCCTTCCCCATGTGTTTGCATGATGATCTTGACATAGCACAATTATTTCCCCATCTTAAATTTGCTTGAAACTAGAAATGTATTACCTTTAAAAATATTTTTATTTATATTTTCCTACTCATGTGTTTTTATACCTTCCATATATCTTTTTTTTTTAACATGAAAGGATGCATATTTTAGAAGAGAGATATATTTGTAAAAGGACATATCCTTTTGTCAAAACTAATTCCCAAATCTTTTCTTCATTTTAATCAAGTGTTGCCTCTTATTTCATATGATATTTCAATTAGAAACTTGCCTTCTTTATGTCCCACACATGTTCTACTAATGCATGGTTAGAGGCTTTATTAAAAGACATAGCTTATGAAGAGGTGCCTCTTCATAACCTTGATTTATCTTTTTTATGGATGCGCCAAAATAAGGGGTCAACACAATGTAAATCATTTTATTGTTAAATATTTTCTAATCCATAATTTCATATGTTACCACTATAATTAAATATAAACTCGACCTTTAACATAAATTGCTTCATCTTAACAAGTGTAGTTGTTTCTCCTTTATTATAAATTGTTGTCTACATAATAATTAGATGCTTCTTTTCATAAATATATATTTTTCCTGATAAAGGAGTTGCTAGTCTTATGATGACATTGTGGCACCACATAATTGGATCTCTTATTTTCCATCAATGACAAGGTTCTAACAATCTCATCCATACATGAATGATAATATGCTTAGACAATGAAACCCTTCTTGACATGGCTTTGACATCAATGACAACTATTCCAACAATTAGAACTAGAAATTTGCTAAATCAAGTGACATCTTTTCATTCTCCTTTGCATTTTGATTATTTTTAGTTTGAATATGATGTTGAGAAAAGTAATTTACATATTTATGGATTAATCATGATCCAAAAGCACACCATGAATTTTTCATTCTACAAGATATAATTTTCAAGTTTTAACATTTGACTAGTAAAGTCATTGAGCTTGTGATAAGAGAGTGAGATTAAAGTTTTTGATTAAAGGTCAAATAGGTTTTTAAGGGACCTGAAACCCTTTACATCAAAATGTTGCCTAAAGTAAAAGCATAGCAATTCGGCAACCAACCATCCACAAACCAACAAAAAATAAACAACAGATGAGATTATTGTAAATCCTTAAGGATCCTAGTTGCATCAATGTCCTTCTACATGAGGTGGTTATGAACTTTCAACACCTCGTGAATCACTTTTTTTTTGTCTTCCACTAGCTTCCTAGAATGGTTATGAGTGCAAGCACTTGGCCCCTAGTCCACAAAAGATTCATGTTTGCCTTCAATCAAACCCTTTCCAACATCTAGTAAAAAATGTATTCATATAAAAGTTAATATATCCGAGTGAGATAAAAGTTGATATATCTTCCAAAATAAAATAAAAATTAGTCATTGATATTCAATTTAGTACAATTTGTAGGTTTTCAGTTGCTAGAAAATGGTAGATGTTTTGTATGAATAGGGAATTTGATAGCTTCATAGTTATTACACAAAAATAACATACCAAAAGTGGACAAATGAAAAATGAAGTATTCATTTGTAAGAGAATGTGTATTTTACATTGACAAGTAGCAAATACCTAACACGTGAGGCTGGTGTTTTCAAAAACTCTACATTTTTTTCTACATAACATTTATATTATTCAATGAAGGATCTTTGTCATGATTGTACACAAAATTTTCAAGTATATGCATTAATCTTCAAGACAACCTTGATGGGGATGCTCACAACTTCGGCATTGGACCAAGGAATATTGGAGATCTTAATCAATGGTTGTTCATTGCTACTCAACATTCTCATCATTGATGATATGTATGAGGGAACTTAACATCCTATCATTTCTATATTGCAACATCATCTAACCCTACAATGATGAGAACCCAAACAAGTTGAGAATATGAAAGCTCAGTTAATTTATTTATTTATAAATTTATACAAAAAAAATCACGTGATTTGAATCTTAGTGGGGTGATTGCAAACTAAAATACTTGTCATTTCCACTAAATGCACAATACTTTGTTTGCCTAAGCATTTGAAAAATACAAACTAATATTAAGAGGTGGCTATGAAATTTAAAGCTATAAGGAAAATTATATGAATGAACAAAAAGAAAAAAAGATTAAAAAATGAAAAAAAACTGTAACGAGTGTCTGTAGAGCTACATAAGTTTTAACAAACAATACAAAATTCTCATATATAGAGTGAGTTAGTTATTTTTTGAAAAATAATGCAAAATTAAAAATTATACTCTAGCTTAGATTGACGATAATTGATGAAGATGAGATTAAACTAAGCAATTTCATATATGTTGTGTGCTATTTAACTCTATTTAAAAACACCTTAGAAACTTAACTGATAGAAAGGATTTTGCTAAAAATATATAGCCATACCACCATTGGTTGGTATGTTTGAAGAATTACTAAACCCTAGAAATGTGAGGGTTGGCTATCAAAGCACACCATCGTGTAGGTGTTAACTCCCACTATGGTTACTATTCTTAAGAATTGAGCAAGTGTTTGG
Source organism: Cryptomeria japonica (assembly GCF_030272615.1). Classification (NCBI taxonomy): domain Eukaryota; kingdom Viridiplantae; phylum Streptophyta; class Pinopsida; order Cupressales; family Cupressaceae; genus Cryptomeria; species Cryptomeria japonica. The sequence goes on from NC_081411.1 coordinate 760,433,263, forward strand.
AGCTAATTGACCATGAGAAAGATATAGTGTACTTTGCACAAAACTAATTGTTATTGAGATTATTTCTCAAATCACAATTTTGTAACAATTTCATTTAAGAGCAAGTGCACTTTGCCCTATACCCATCCTTCTCCAAAAGAATATTTATCTATAAGATTGATAGAATGAGATTCGTACACCTAATTGACCATGGGAAAGATATAGAGTATGCTTTGCGCAAAAGTAATTGTTATTGATATTATTTCTCAAATCGCAATTTTGTAATAATTTTATTTAAGAACAAGTGCACTTTGATTTGTACCCGTCCTTCTCCAAAAGAATATTTATACACCTAAAATAAAGTCATAAAATTAACTAATAATTTAATATACTAAAACACATTCTAGAATCTAAATAAGACAAAATACGGTATAAATTTAACAAGCAGCCAAAGCGTGTTATAAAAAAAAGTGGTTTTTTTAAATAGTTATTATTGGAATTTATATGAGTGATTGATCAAGCGCATAAAAATCTTTCTTTTTCTATAGAATTTAAGTGTACAATTCTAAAGTCAGCATTCTTTGAAATTAAAAAAAATCAAAACAATTTTGAAATTCCTTGGCATATAGCTTTGAAATTATCAACTTTCCCAACTCATAATTTTGGAATTAGAAAAAAATTAGGAGAAATTACAATAGTTTGAAAAAAATCTTACAATAGTTTGAAAAACGATCTTAGAATAGTTTGAAAAAAATTAGGAGAAATTGGAATGAGGGGAAAGCATATCATTTAGCATTACATATTCGATATATTTTTAAATGCTAAGGTAAAGTTTTGTTTTTATTAATTTATAAAATTTTATATAATGGATCTAAACAAGTTTTTTCTTTTTTTTTTTAATTGCAACATTTTTTGATGTTGATATTTTTAAAATAGTATTATGAATCATGATTATTTTTTATTCGAGAATTTTATTTATCTACGAATTCATCTTGTTACATCGAGAGGCATCTACAATGACATCAAAATGTCCATAAACAAAAATCCATTTTTGAAATAATTTGGCATGCAAATGGCAGGCAAATGCATGAAATATGCCATGTTTCAGCTTTTGTGGAAGTGTTATTTTATTATTCCAAATAAAATTGAACCCTCACCACTTGTCTCTAGCTAGATTCACAACTTTTTGCATACAGAACTTTAATGGATTTGTATTCTTGGTATTTAGTATTTTAGAAGAACATTTATTTTATAGATGAATCACTTCTATTATAAGATATCTCTCGGCATATTTTACATATATTTTTTAAATATATGTATACTAGTTATTTTATATTGGAATATAAATGTATGTTAATATCATTTTAGTTAACAACTAACCTCATCTATTATATTGTACTTTTGGAGGCTTGGACTTTAGTGGATGGTATAATCAAGGAACATACTATCATTCTCATCAATTGTTCTTATCCAATTGAACTACAATCCTTTGGTTACTTATTTTTTCATATCTTATTCACTTATAGTGAATGAAAAGATAATTTTATGTCTTCTCTTATATCTACTTATTTATTTATTTTCAGTTCATTATTTTGAAAGAATAATTGTGTGATTTTATTTCAACAATAAAAATTATTTGGTTGTTAGGATTTTTCACCATATCATTTACACTTAATATAACATGGAAAGCTATTATTGTTATAGTCAAACTCCTCTTGGTTTTGTGAGGTGGCATGCCAAATTAATATCAAAAATTACTTCTATCATCAAACGAGTTGTCTTACATGAAAAATTACTTATAGATTTATGATTTTCCATTATATCAAATATAGATGAAAAATATTGATGTTATGTTCCTATATGCACACACCTTATTCAAATATTGATCCGAGACTAAAATTTCAACTCTATTAATTATCCCTATTTGGTTGAAATGACATAAATCATAGATTTATACCTAGTGGTGTTACTCATAATTAGTCCATTTTGTTTCATCACTCCTAATATGAATGGTATCGGTAGTGACATCAATGTCAACTTATATTGTGATCATCTTGTAGTCTCTTGACCTCACTTTTGAATTTTAATAGGTTGTCGAGATCAGACCTAAAGAACAAGCCCCTTAGCCTCTCCACATTCAATGACACATCCTTGCCCTTGTTCTCTAGCCTTGGCACAACCTCCTCCAAATCAACTATTAGGTTTGACTCTTTCTCATCCTACTCAAGTGTGTTGTTGGCATGTAAATTTATTTTTAAATTGTTTACTCGATTAAACTTTGCTCAAATCAAATGGATTATGCTTTTGCTTGCCAAATATATTACATACTATTCAATAATTGTATTTTAGCAACATACACATCCAAGTTTTATAGCATATTCATTTGCATTTGTTGAATACTGAAAACTAGCAACAATATGAAAGAACAATACATTTTTGTTGGCAAGATGTTTCAAAATAAATAATTGTAGGAAGATTTCCAAGCATATTGCAAATATAGAGATTAACTATTAACAATGTGTACTATTATGTATACATTCAAATAATTTGGAATGATTAGATAGAGATTATTTTTATAGTCAACAACGTTGGGCGGTCTGTATATGGGTCTATAGATGGCTTATAGCAATATGGAACTACCCCATACTCCTTACGGGAGGCACCTAATTTTGCTACAAATGAGGCATACATACCTTACCTCCTGTGGCATTTGAACCTACGACCTCTCCTTCAAGAGCACAAGTTCTCCACCACTAGACCAACTTAGTCTTAATTTTTTTTTATAAAATAACAACAAAGTTTCAAGTTTTCAAGGTGGCAAGACATGAGTAGTTGATTTAAGGATTGGTCAAAAATTGAACTCTAAAATACTTAGTGAAAAATATTAAAGAAATATTGAAGGTTTAAGGGTGCATATAAAAGGTTACAATGAAAATGGATGGCTCAATCCTCTAGCCTAATATACTTAGAAATTTTTGGAGCATAAAAATATAATGTCAGTATGTATGAACTGGCATGCAACTTTGAAAAAGGATGGTGTTAGTGTCATATAACAATGCCATCATGATAACACCAAAATTGGGGAATTGGAGTTGGCAAGGAAGGTATGCATGTCAGACCAAGTTCAAAACTCTAAAACACTTAGGCAATTCTTTAACAGGTGGAGAACTAGGAAATCAAGGTTGAGGGAAAAGGCATGACATCAAGGGAAACTCCAAAAGTCCACAACTTTGACAAGCATAGAGAACACCAAGGAAAACATTAGAAACAACCCAAACTTAGATTTTTTATAGATATTTGCATCTATTTACACATAGGAGACCCATTTAGGACATCTCAAATTGATGATCAATAATAGGGTTAAATTCACAACATGAAGCGAAAAAAAAAGAGAAGTAAGAAAACAAAATGGGGTGAAGACATGATGATGGATAATATTCACACTACCTATTCAATATATTATTATCAAATACAAGACTCTAGTATGCCATGGAACCAATTGTTAGAAAAAAGTTTGATGCCAATGAATTAGTAGTGTAGTTTTCCATGGGATGGAGTTAAAGGTTGATTATTCAGGGCTATCTTTGGATGGATAACTCAAGTGGAGAAGATGATCAATCAATAACATTAGGATTGCATTATCTCAACCAAGAAAAAAAAATATTATCATCTTCCCAATATTGTAAACAGGTTTATAAAGCTACACAAATGGAAAGAGAAGCTTTTAGCAACAATGAAGAAAGAGGTTCAAGTTCTAATTGAGATGGAAAAAATAAACAAGCTCATTATAATTTGTTAGAAGGACCAAATGAAAAATGATGCAAATGATGTTGGGAACAAACATACAATTACTCTTATAGATCTACATGTAGTGAAAAATAACTTAGAATGGATGGAATTAGAATATCTATAGCTTAGTAAAGACCAAGGTATGGTCAAAACAATTGTAGAGATGACCCAACATGCATCTAAGATAAAAGAGGAAAGGGTTAAGTAACTCACCTCTAAGATAAAAAGCCTAGCTCGGCTTAAGAACAAATTGGCATGGAAGTAGGAGCTGGGAAGTAAGAAAATGAAGCAAGGGTTGATGAAATTTTGTAAGAGGTCAAAGAAATTGATATGCTCCTAGAGAAATTTGATTTATAATAGGTTGTAGCAATATCAAAAGCTACAAGTTCAGAGCTGGGTTTATCCCAAAGACTTGGTCAAGGACTCAAAGGGAAATAAATGTAGTAGCTTGGGAACAACTACCCAAATTCGGTTAGCATTTAGAATATTTTAAGTAGGAAAAAATGAACAATTCTTAATATATTTCTAGTTTCTTTTGGATTTATGATAACATCCTATTTGAGGGCAATTCAATGATATCACCTAGTTCAAGTTTCTTAGTTTGTGATAATATTAGATTAACATAGTAGAATATGACTAGATCACAACAAGATTTTGGTATTGGGGAATCACAAATTGTGAGAATTTGCCAAGATCTAGAGGCAATGGAAAGCACAAATAAGAGAGACAAAATATATGATAGGAATAAATTGTATTCTATCAAAATGCAAAATATGATCAACTGGATCATTACAAGATGTTCAATGATTGCCCGTTGGCCGTACAAACAATGAAATGAGCATGTATATATAGGCAAGGCTATATGGATATGTGAGCACACAAACATGACATGTGGCTCAATAAGAAACAAGGGTAGGTAGGAAATAGGTGTGGGTAAGTAGGAGAAACAATAAAATATTCCACATGAGATGGAATGTAACAACAAGATAAGATCAACACCATAAAAGGTGGAAATTCTCCTATACACACTATCCCAATGTGGCACAAACACCCAAGTGTCTCATAACCAAACTACTATTAAATTCATTTCCTAAGTAAACTTAAGTAAGGTGTAATAATATCCATGATGAATAATTATTTACACCAACATCCCCCCTTAAGTGCAACTTAGGGGAATGCACTTAAGTCTACAATGCAACTAAGCAATGCAAGATGGATCCCAGCTACAAGGCCATGTTAGGTACCCATGTAGAAATGCAAATGCAATCTCCCATAAATGGAGAAAGAGAGAAAAACCCAATGGGAAAAAACCCTCCCCCAAAAGAGAGATGATGAAAGCACACAATGCTCTCAATGATGAAGAAGAGACCATGAAGCCCTCCCTCAATGTCAAATCTCCTGCAAGGATGGTCCAAGATGTTGACCAAAATACCTCCCCATAAGGAAGAAAGAGAGTCACTGCTGCACCAATAATGTCAAAGTGTGACAAAACCAGGTACGAATGTCAATGACGGTGAATCACTTGCTGCAACAAAATGAAGATCACGCATGGAGACAACCTGCTTTGAGCATCATCTGGATACTCGTAAATGATAGAAATACTGGTACAATCTAAGTATCACGGGAGCCATGCACAAATGTGTACAATCTAAGTCTCAACTAGAGCCATGCACCAAGTCTCACAAGATATTCCTAATCTACATGTACAAGAGGATTACATCAAATAGTCAACAATAACAAGATACAAAGAGGTGGGGCACTTTATGATAGTGCGAGTACAACATTTCTCAAGCAAGAGCATACATCATGATAAAATATTCAAATGTGGAAACATGAAAATGATGCCACCAACAAAGAAGCTCTATAGAATACTACAAATGAAGATGCCTCCGAATGGAATTTCACCAAAAGATATAAATGAACAAATGACCCCCATAAAAAGATCATGTTGGCACTTGCAAATAATGGCAAAGTGAACTTCTAATTTCAATGATTACAACTTCTCAAAATGAGATATAAGAGACTTCAACAAATACTGCTAGTGATCTAAACTGAGACCCAAGCAAAATACAAGTACCAAATAGGCCAAAAATGACCAAATACTGAAAGTGCAATTTCTACTCAAAATCATTGAAAACTAATGGCAGATATGAAAGTAGGCAAAAAATTATGCACTTTCAAAAAAATGACACCTGAAAAGGAGTCCATATGAGCCCAAACAAAGCCTCCAAAGTTGTAAAAATCGAGATTTCACGATTTCTGAAAAACTTTTATCTGAAAATCAGAAAACTCCTACACCACTATACAGATCACGAAATTCTACCCCAAAGCAAAAAAAAATTCTCGAAAAAAGGAGTCTAAAAGAGTGAGATATCACTATTTGAAAATTGTCTGCAAAATTATAATTTCTAGAAACTTTTCGCTGCAGCTTCAAACTTCAAATGCCTCTAGATTTGGCCTTCGAAGCCTGATTTGGATGAAACAAAAGGCAAAACTGACTTTCTTGGACTTCCTCAATCCAATGGTGACCTCATATTTGACCCATCAAGCTTGAATAATAACCTGCAATAGAAAGCTCCGAAATGCAAAACCCCAAATTTATCTCAATTGGCAAACCAATGACACTCTAATGGCTTTGATACCATGTGATAATTTTCCAAGATCCAGAGGAAATGGAAAGCGCAAATAAGAGACACAAAACATATGATAGGAATAAACTATATTCTATCAAGATGCAAAAAATGATCAACTGGATCATTACAAGATGTTCAATGATTGTCCGTTGTCTGTTGTCCGTACAAACAATGAAATGAGCTTGTATATATAGGCAAGGCTATATGGATATGTGAGCACACAAACATGACATGTGGCTCAATAAGAAACAAGGGTAGGTAGGAAATAGGTGTGGGTAGGTAGGAGAAACAATAAAATATTCCACATGAGGTGGAATGTAACAACAAGATAAGATCAACACCATAAAAGGTGGAAATTCTCCTATACACACTATCCCAATATGGCACAAACACCCAAATGTCTCATACCCAAACTACTATTAAATGCATTTCCTAAGTAAACTTAAGTAAGGTGTAATAATATCTGTGATGAATAATTATTTACACCAACACAAATCCCCAAATTTGGGATAGAATTTGACCAAGGTGAAATATACCTAGAATACATCTGCTACTAACATATTAGATAAAAATAAGAAGGATGATCATTGGTGAGAGAAAATGGTCCGTATGGTACAAAGACAAAAAAAAATGTATTTAAATAAAAGATGAAACAAAAAATTTTATAAGTTTTGCATGATATGCCCATGGTAAGAAACTAGATCTTACATAAATTGTAGGAAAAAAGGGGGAGAGATTCACCTAGAAGTGATTCAAAGAGTGTCTTGTCATATAGAGAAAAAAAGTACAAGTTATCAATCATCCAAATGAAGGAGAACAAGTACTTCCTTCAATTTTGTTGCCAACTTCAATTATCTCCCATCAATTTTAGGAAAGGGTGTTCACTTATTCCATTTGGAGTCTCCCTGAGGTGTATGGTAAAAATGAAATTTATGGTATTGCAAATAAGATGAATAAATTATAGGGGTCGCCTAAAATGATTTTTGACAACAAAGATAGCAGATTTATTAATAGTTGTTAGTATTAGTTCTCATTTGATAGTTGTAGATCTCTCTTTCGTGAAATAGGTTTTCAACTAAAACATGTTGAGCCAACAAATATAGTGAATATTAGAGTTTGAGGATACATAAGGGGGTATTATTGAAAACATAAATTAGCATAGGTTAAATGGTTGCACTTGGGAGATTATTACTATAATAGGACATAACATTCATCCATTACAAAATTTCATGCATTGAAATGTGTTTTTATGATGCACCATCTTACATTGACTTAGTATTCAGAAGTTGTAAAATCTTTCTTATAAGGCTAATAAATGTCATCATCAACACAAGGATGGAAGTTTTGGGATGTAGAGCCCTCATAAATTAGTTAGTTTATGAGAAGAAATGGCTACAAAGGGTGTTGTTTGGTAAAAGTAGTTATGGAATATCTAAGCTTTAGAAAAAGCAATTTTAAGTGGTGTAGACTTGTCATATTCCCCTTTTGTAATATAATAGGTTATAGAACAAATTATGCATTTCCTTCTCTCTTTTTTTCATCTTCCTTGGTCCCATTTTTGTGTGCATGTTTTTCCTCTTCTTTCCCCCAACTTTTGTATTAGGACCCCAAAGAATCTAAGTTTGAATACATGTGTATTCATTTAAGTGCTTATTAATCATCAAAGTTTTTGAGTTCCTTATACGTGAATTGTTTTCTATCTAAGTCCAACCTTTCCTTGGTCCCTATCAGACTTTCAAAATTCTACATCATTCTACACCTTTTATCCATCCCTTGCTCTTCCTTTGTATTTGTTAGACTTTTGGACCTATCTTTATGAATGTATGCTCATTGCTCAATCCCCATTCTCTAGCCTATGGTATGAACCTTATTGTATCTTTGACCCTTTATCCTTAATATTCCTTTGTTTCATTCTCTCCACACCACCCCAACACGCCATATTGTCACTAATAGTTAGTGCTAGTGCAATGAATTTTAAATGTGGGAATTTTTCCCACCCATAATCATTGTTCATATTTGGAATTGTGAATCCACATTTTGCTTGTCCAACCCATTATTGTTGTGACAAATAATCTATGAATGTGACCATTTAGGGGGGTCATCTCTACTCAACCAAATTCCCTTTAAAATATATTTGAGAACACATGTTTAACTATGGAAACCCTAGGGAAAGAACCCTAATGATTTCAAAGGGAAATATCATATAGAGTTTGTATTTGAGCTATATTGGTCATAGAGTCTAGACATATTGATTCAATTTGATATAATATTATTGTTGGCATGAATTATATGTTGTTATATTTTATCATATATAATAAGATCATAAGTTATGTTGTCATAGTTGATTGAAGTGTAATGAAATTATTAATGTATTAACACTAATTTAAATATAATCTAAGATGTGATTGAATAATAGTGTCTAATAATGTTTTTGATTAAAAAGAAGTGTTGACAAGGGCGTCGACCCTTTAACATAGTCAGAGGCTATAAAAAAGAAAAGCTCACGGGCTAAACACAACACATGGGAACAAGCCCCAAACAAACAAAATTTCTAACCTACAAGAACCCAACCCCAACTCAAGGAGGGGAATGGACGCCCAAGCCTTGACAAGGAGGGGTATGGGGAGGACCTCCCCTTCTGCCTGTGATAAACAATAGTCTAGACAATATTGGCATTGGGATCATCAAGAGAATGATCAAGCAGTAAGTGACCCACTTGGAAACCATCAGTAGAACCCACCAGGTGTTGCAGCGGGACAACAACCAACTGTTGTAGAAAGGAGGAACAACAATAGGATGTTGCACATGAGAGGCATTGGGAGTAGAATCAGTAGGTGTAGAGAGGATTTGCAAGTTAGAGGCAACCAAAGTTGAATCTGCCAGGGCAGGAGGAGTGGAATCGACTGCAACATCAACAACAGTAAGAGGCAACTCAACCTCCCGAGAGGAGTTGTTCGAATTAGAATCAGTAACATGGATGGTCAAATGATCAGTTGTACCATCCTTCCACCAAGTAGAAGCACCTTTGTGGCATGAGATAGAGAAATCTGAAGCAAGATGACCCATAAAGAAACATTTTCAATAGTGAAAGAGGAGGCCCTCAAAATCCAACGGTTGTGTCCAATGTCGATCCCCAACCATGAGAACCACATCTCTTGGGAGAGGTGAGGAGATGCCAATATCAACTAAGATGCGGCAAAGGTAGTGTGGTCCATTGAAGACATAACATCATCAACCTTTAAGAAATGACCAATCGAGTAATCGATAGCCTCATAGAAAGAAAGCTCCCAAAAATGAAGAGGGGGATTTGGAAGGCAGACCCAAACTGGACACGCATTAAGTGGTTTAATAAGAAGGTTAAAGGAAGTTGCCCAAGGCTTAATAGAGAGGGAATGCACTCCCCAAGCCCACAACTTGCCCAAAACCAAATCCCGGTCAATCGAAGATGTGAAAGAAGCAATGAAAAAGCCTTTAACACAAGGAAAAAATTCAATATTATGAGCCACCAAAATCCAAAGGCCTCCAAGAGCCACTCACCCAACAATGGAGGTCTAGTAGTGAAGGCCAAAGCCCAAAGAATTTGCACACTAAAGCACAACATTGGTAGAACCCAATGTTGTCCACAAACCACCACAGGGGAGGATTTGGTACAAGGAAGAGGACAAACCCCCTTAAAGGGCTAGGCAACAGATTTGGCCACACGAGAAAATCTATTCCTACCAAAAAAGGTAGGTTTGGGTGGGACCTTAGCACCCACAAGATTTGTAGCAGCCGACTGAGAAGCATAAGCATGAGAGTCAGCACCAGCATTTCCCCCTGGAATAGGAACCACATGTGGAGGAGGGAACGAACTAGCAACAGTACCCATGACATTGTTTACAACAGAAACACCCACAAGACCCTCAAGAGAGGGGGCACACAAGCCACTCACACCAGTGGCATCACCACCAAGAAGGGGATCCACGACAAGAGCGACATCAGAATAAATCGCATGCAAGGAAGAGCCATTGCAGTCACGATCGACAGTTTTTTAATAATCTAATAATGTTATTATTCAACTACTAAGTGTTTTTGGATGGTTAAGAATTAGATAATTTGTATTATTGTTTTGTCTTGGGATATCACAACATAGAATGAACTAGTTGGAACATCTTTGATTGGATAATAATGGCATGTGTAATAACATCTTATAGACAAAAAATTCAAAATTAATCTATGAGAGAAACAATTGCATAATAAAAATATTTACATAATTTGTAGAAAGAAATAAAATACACAACATTACACAATATTTATCCTAGAAAAATACTTTAAAAACCTTCAATACTCCAAACTGATTGTGTTCATTATAACAATGTTTTTTGTTTTGTTTTGAAAATACCTTTTTCTCCTCTTTCCATCCATGCATTGTTTGCTACAAAGATCCATGGTTCTTTTGGTATTGGTGTTCCCTCATTTAGTGGTTGTCCATTGTTCATTCATCTATTGTTGACATGACAACTGTTGATGTTCCATTTTTTGGGTTCTATCTTTTTGTAAGTGTGTTGTCTCTTTCAAGTGTTCCTGCTATTTGCAATAGTAACATCATTATTGTTCTTTCTCATGAAATCTTCCTTTAGATTTTTTCACTTTTGTGGATGTTTGTGCTAAAATTATCTATAGCTAGTTCCTCTAGACACGCATAAGTATTGTTGGGGTGAGGGGGGAGGGGGTTTGAGGGGGATGGGAGGAGGGCAAGGGGTGTTTTAAAACTAAGATGTATTTCTCTCAAAAGGGTTTGATTTGCATATTCAATCAACTATAACCTTAACTTAGTGGTCTTAATCACTGGATTTCTAAGAAATGGCATTCTATAATAGAAACTAAAATAAAATTTTACCCTTCTGAGTGATTCATTGTTTTTTCTTTTGATTCTATCGAGAATCAAGACATTGTCTTTGGTGGTTGCTCTTGGTTTTGAGAGAATCATTTGTTTTTCTAAAGGTAAAATAGATTTCGAAGGGGACCTTAAAATCATATACATCAAAATGTTGCATTAAAACAAGACATCAACAAACGAACAACCAAACATCGACAACACAACATGAAACAAAATAGAAACAATGAACCAAGAAAGAGATACTATAATTCCTTCAAGATGTAGGTAGATTCAATCTATTTCTGGATCAAACAGTCATGGAGATTAACGACCTCCTTGATAATCCTATTCTGCTCCTCCATAGGCTTGACCTAGCTGCAAGTTCTAGTGGAAGGCCATTGCAGCTGAAAAGTAGACTTTTAACCTTTATCAAAATAAAAAATATTACCCTTTTTTCCTCTACCAGAAGTATCGGTTTCAACATCAGTTCTTTTACCTTTCTTTTAGCAATCCCCAATCTTCAAAACCTTTACTTTGTTATTGGGAATCCACTTTACTTTGTTATTGGGAATCCACAGACCTTTAGCACTATCCTGGATGGTAGTTTTTTTAACATTCACCACCATTTCTAGCTTCTTATGCACTTTTTTTATCGTGTTCTCCAATAGTTTAATCCTACCTTCAAAATCATTTCTCATGATGTTGATATCCTTGGCCACCGCCTCTAGAATGACGATCATTTTAGACCTGTCATCCTTAGTCATTTCATGATCCACCGCTTTTTCAACAATTCAACCTTGTTTTGAAGGGTCAACATTCTAACATTAATCTGGTTAATCTTTGTCAACCTGACCTGCCCCAAAGCTCCATCTTTAGCCATGCCAATGACATCACTGATGTTGACCTTATTTCCATTGAAATCAGACATTTCATCCTTCACGGGCATTTGATGATGACCGTTCTGATTGGCAATGTACCCCTCCCTTTCAACATTATCTTCCTCTCTACCAATATCCTCTTCAAGATTATCCTCATCTTGCAGAATTTGCTTACCTTTCCCCACAAATTCTCTCTTAGCCACCCTAGAAGCTTCACACTTACCCCTGCTAGATTTTCCTCTTTTCTTTGGTGTATATTGTGATCACCTCCTTATAACCAGTGAAATAACAATTAGTCAAAGAATATGAGACTTGGAGCATTTTGTTAGAGCTTTCTTAGGAGAGACAATCTTTGATGACTCCTCTTCATCTTCTACAACCCATTCCTCTTCTTTGTAAGAGGATCCTCTAGATCAGTGTTCATGTCTGAATAGTGGACTTTTTATAGGTCTGGTGGGACTTATGTTGATTAGGGTCAACTGGTACCAAAAGGGATTTAGCATGTTCCATAATAAGTAAAATGAGACCTTCATACAAAACCAAAAACCTAGAATTCTTCTTGTGATTTTGATACCAACTTCTAAACAAGAAACCAAGTAAAAAAGGAAAGAAACTACAAGTCTATGGCAAAACTGATTTAATAGGATAAAACAATAACCAAAAAGAGTTGTAAATCTTGTATCAAGAGTCAAATACCTCATGATGTCTTTAACAAATTTAGCCCAAAAGGGTTTAATAGATTTTCTATCGTAGCCCCTTGAATAAACCTTCACAAGTTTTTATTTCTCCCCCTCCTTGAAGAAAGTTTCCATTGTTGTTTGAGAGGCTTTCTAGTCCCGGAAAATCTTCTTCCCATTAGCAGAAATCCCAGTAATATTAGCTATGAGATCCTCCATGATTTCCAAATCCATTGTAAACTCTCACCACCCTATTCTTCCAACCTTTCACAAAATCCTTGGTAGCTTGGGGGTTAGCATCATGAAGATTCTCCAAGAAAGGAGTAACCCCGCCCTCATTGAGTTTATCCCAAACTTGAGCATTTCTTCTCCACTAGTCACGAGAGCTCGACTCCAACCTACATTTGTCTCCTCCCATAGTCCTAAAACATTGAGAAATAGAGGAGGAACCTAACGCAACTGAGGGCAAGTCAAACAAGGCAAAGGAAAGCAGCTAAAAATTAAGTAGACCAGACAAAGACTCCACAAAACACCCAAAATCTATGTGGCATTGAATACGAAGTGATAGGGAGTCATAATGCAACTATGAGGAGCCAATGAATTCCCTATTTAATCCCCTTAATATTTCAATATACTGTCTATTTGGATTCACCTTCCTAATTTTCCCTTGCATTTTTAGTGTCAATCTAGCTTTGAGATTATTGGTAATTTTGGGGGTCACTTCATCAAGGTAGACAATGATACTACAAACTTCACTCACACCATCTTTGATCACTTTTTGGTTGAATTGGATTTACCTAAACCTCTCCCTACGAAGGTTATTTGCAAGTGTTGGATTGTACTTGGAACTAGTCTTTGGATTATGAGGGCATTTATTTCATTATAGGCATTTCCTTTCCATTGGGTAATTTGGATTCTTGTTTCATATGCCTCAAGGTCCCAAGATCTTCCTCTTGGTGGAAGGATGTTCATGAATATTGTATAGTTGATGTATCAATTTTTTATTTTGACGCTCTCGACTTCCCAAGTCTCCTATTATTAGAAATGAGGTGGCCTCTCAACCTATGGTGCTCAATGTGGTTTTTTCCTTATTTCCCTTATTTAGAATGTGTTGTTATTATGCCTAATGCAAGAGCACTAGTCTAGTTCTTACCAGTTGAGCAGTTTGCAGTGGAATTGTTTGAGATCGTGGCATTTCTTTGTGTTTGAGTGTTTAGCGTTGTGGTTTTGGGTTTATTCCCTTGTGTTCATGGTCTTTGTTGTGTTCGAATTTCATGGCATTTGGATTTAATCCCGATGAGTTATCGATTCTGGTATTGACCGGGTTGATATGTTCTTACCGGTTATTCTGGAAGTGTGTTGAGCGAAGATGATTTCGGGTTGCGGTTGATCTCCGTGACTTGTGGATCATTGATTTATGTTTCTTATGCCGTGCCCAATGTTCCTAGAGGACCGCATATTGTTTTATGCTTTTTGAAAGTTGTTCTTAGTGATTTGAGCCGACATGTTACCGTTTGCACGTTTCATGAACCGGTTGGTCTTTGGGCCGACTTGATTGAGTTGTTATTATTTGTGGATGGTATATATGGAGGTTTGCGAATCATTTGAGAATGCAAAATATATAGAAGATCGAAGATAGAGTTTAGAGATCGAGCGAAGATGTAGATCTGGCGAGATTCTGATCCGGTGGACTGAGGCTGAGGTCCGGATTAGGGTAGAACTGACAGATTGTTTCCGGAGGCTGATTTGATGTGTAGATGATCTGCGGATCTTGTAATTGTGTTGTAAGCATTATTTGTATCTTGGACTACGATCCAACATGTGGCATGTGTAATTCTTCAGACTGTTATAAGAATAGTTCATATTGTTTACCGGTTATGTGTTTTGTTATGTTACTGGTTGTTCTTTCTGTTGTTTCTGGCATCTTGTTACCGGTTACCGATATATTTGGGATGGTTTTTGTGTTAGGTTGCAAGGTCGGGCAGTCCTTCATTGGATCTCCCTACCTTGACTGCACCAACGCCCCCTTAGATGGCATGGTGATTTCCACTTATCATTTGATCTCCTTGGTTCCAAAGTTGTAATTTGGAGAGGGTTTACTCTCCTCCCTCTCTTAATTTAATGGAAAAAGAGACCTATAAACTTCTCCAAATGAAAGTATGGAAGAGGCAATAAGTATCCCCAATATTGATGGAATTGAGGGCTATTTTGGGATCATTGGTCTTGAACAGAAATGGCTATCCAGCCCCTAGAATGCACCAAGTATCTATTAAAATATTTTTATAATGTATAAGAGATAATGATGTCTTGATGCATTCTAGAAACTGGATAGCCATGGATTCTACTCTCATAGACTCTCGTGCAAATCGTTGTTCTTCCTTGTGGTTCAGACTGGTCTCAATTGATTTAGGTAATTCAATCTTATAACCATTTGTCTCCCGCCATTTTCAAAAATTTGAAACTCAAAGGTGAGACTTTGGGGGTTTTGGCTGGCCTCTGGAGTAACCAGAAAACTATTGGACTAGATCATAAATTGGAAGCAATTGCACTTGAGCGTTTAGATTTTGCAAGAGATTTGAAATTTACTCAGAGAAGATTACTCGGATTGCACTCTTTGAATGAAAGAACTACTTGTGTGCATTTATCTCCGCCATTTTCGAAAAATTGAAGCTCAAAGGTAGGACTTTTAGGGTTATGGCTGGCCTCTGGAGTACCCAGAAATCTATCGGATTATATTATAAAGCAATTGGGATTGGGTATTTAGATTTTGCACGAGATTTGAAGTTTACTCACAGAAGATTACTGAGCTTGTACTCTTTGAATAAAATTGAAGTACTTGACTGTTACCAAGAAAACAGGAATCTAACGGACTTTGTGGAGTAAGCAGGGGAAAGAGATTCTTATTATATTATTTTGGTACCTGATACTTTGTCTTGAGCAATTGATTCTTGTTGTGGATATTGAGGTTAAACAGCGAATTTTTTTCACGAGCCTTTCAAATTTTTACCGGGTCAAATTCAAAATGGCAAAAGGAAAAAAGTCTTTTTCAGAATGATATTCCTTTGTTTGTGGTGCAGTGAACACAGCTCATATTTTTTCTTCAGTTTTACCAGTAGATCTTATTTTGTGGGCCTTTAATGGAGGCTTCTTATCAGGTGGAAGTTACTGGTTTGCTTACTTGACAATCAGATCTTAAATAAGGGGTTGGACTCGGGAAAAAAGGTTATCTACTTATCTATCACAGTCAATTAAAAAGCAATTCATATGAAAGAGAACACCTAATTTTATGATGTCTCTTTGTTAGTTGCGGATGTGATAAATGCAAAGACAGTGATATATTCAATGAATATATGCGAGTCAATTGTAGAGGTCAATTATTATTAGTTGATTTAGTTTAATGTAGCTGTAGTTTGTCTTGGTTGGCTGGTGGGAAAATGATTGCATTCATTCAATAGAAAGATTTTTGTATAAGATCTTTGAATTTGTGTCATATGGTTGAATTTTTGTAATGGTGCAGTTGGATTTAGAGATATTATTTAAAAGTCAATATTTGTATACTTAAAATGTGTCATAAATAAAATAATTTTATAATTAAATAAACTAAAGATATCATTTTTAATCTATAATAAATAAACTAGTCTTAAATAAAAAGATTATATAAATTAATGTAAAAAAATTCAAAATGAAATAAGTAATATAGATAAAATAAAGAATAAGATCTTTGAATTTGTGTCATATGGTTGAATTTTTGTAATGGCATAGTTGAGTTTAAGAAATTATTTAAAATTCAATATTTGTTTGCTAAAATAATTGTGATAAATAAAATAGTTTTATAGTAAATTAAAATAAAGATATCATTTTTAATATATGATAAAATAAAATAAAATAATCGTTTGTGGTATAGTGTGGTAGTTAGATCTTGATATTCTTGTTCTGGTTATCAAAGTTCAAGGATTCAAACTTCTATTGATCATTGTGATCACCAACTAAAATAAAAAGTTAATATAAATTAATATTAAAAAACTTCAAAATAAAATAAATAATATGGTTTAAATATTTTTAATAAAAAGTTGAATTTTATGTTTATGTGTGTGAATTTTTTTTAAAGTAAAACACAATACCTTTTATTTAAGTAAAATATTTTTTATTAATAAAAAGTTATATAACATTTTCTTATGTATTCATTTATATGTTTAGTTGAGGCCATAAAGGGATTTCTTCAACTTGCCAACCAACCTTTCCTTATCATTATCAACATAAGGCTCTAGTTGTGACATGTACACCTCTTCTTCCATATCATCATTCAAGAAAATAGTCTTCAAATCCATATACTCAACCTTGAGGTAATCTGATAGGTAAAATATTTACAAGTAGGGAAAAAATCTCAATGAAATAAATTTCGTCAATTTGGGAATATGTTTTGGCAACTAACCTTGCTTTGCACTTCTCCATCTTGTCATCTACATAGACTTCTTGAAAACCAATTTGCATCGAATAGGTTTTTAACTCCTAGGAAACTAAATGGAATCTCATGCACTACTCTTATTTAGTATAATCATCTTCCCATCCTTGGTAATCTTCCAATAATTACTATCATTCATTTCAAATGTTTCCTTCATAGTTTTAGGTTCATTAGTGTTTGTATTCAAAGAAAAAATACACCTAAAATTAGGTGGATTGTATCTCTTTGTTTATCTTCTCTATTGAGTGAACCTCCTAAAAATTGAGGTGGAGGTTGTTACTCATCCAAGATCTTCTATATATCCTAATAATCTCCTCCTAAATATTTAGTTCAAACTTCTTGATCTTTAGTTGTTGTATAAAAACTAACCTTGCATCATCCTTTGGTTGTTGAATAGTAAGAATCGATCTAGTCTCTTCAAAGACCACTTTATAGTTATACATAGACTTTAATTTACTGAATCCCAAAATTTGCACTCGTTGCCAATTAAGATACACTTAATTACTTTTAATTCTAACTTAGATATCTTCTCGTTGGAACATGAACGTGTGCCTCACAACCAAATACCTAGACATACAATAGTGAGGTCTTCTTCCTCATCCAAATGTCCCATGAGGTTTTCTCAAAAAAAATGTACAAGGTCTATAATCAAATAACAAGTTGTGTTAACTTCTTCTTAACATTTTTATCCAAATTAGCTTCATTGAAAATACTTCTGGCTTTCTTGATCAACTTACTATCTAGCCTCTCTATGTTAAGGGGTATATGGAGTTGTCTTATTTTATGCAATACAATTACTCTTACAAAATCTATCAAAGATCTATTGTTCAATATTCCCTACCATTTTTTGTTCCAAACACTTTGATTGCCCTATCCATCTAGTGCTCCACAAGAACCTTAAACTCTTTGAAATGGTTGAAGACCTCAAATTTATGTTTAAAAATTAAATCATATTTTTTTAGAGAAATCATCAATAAATGATACATAATACTAATATTTTGCAATTAAATATGCATGCACTAGACCAAAAGAATAATTATAAGTTAAACTAAAAATCAATATATAACTAGTGGAGATTGGATGGAATTGAACACAAATTTTCTTCCCATATATAATGCTCATAAAAATCAAAATTGAAAGATCAATAAATTAACCCCTCTACATGATTTTTTATTTTTGTCTTTAGGCCTTTCCTGCCACTTGGCCCATGTATTTATGTCACAACATGGTGCTCTTGGTTCGTAGTTTGCTTTTTAAGATAGATCATACTTAGGTACCCACACTACACATATAGGTACTATAAAGTTAGTAGTGGTTACATGTATGAGTGGTCCTAAAATTAGCAATTAATGTTGTAAAAGTTCCATTTTGCCACCAAAGTGACATGTTGACAAAGTTCTATCTTGTTATAAAAAATTCTTTAAACTTCAAGTATGTTATGTTGATTCTCATCATTCATCTTTTTAATAGATAATATGTTCTCTACCAAAATCAGGTTGGGGACAACTCGTAAGATGCCTTTGATTCTCCCATTAGAGAATATGGTCTTAAGTTGACCACATCCAATAATACTCAAAAAAGAGTTGTTCTATGAGTATGATAAATAATATAAAAAACTCCTACACATATTATCATCATCTATTTATATACCAATAGATGTAACTAGCTTACAATAATGCAAAATGATTTCAAGTGCTTAGGAGCTAAGTCCTCGTCACCCATTCCTAATGTATACAATTGGGTTCTATATAAAATTCTTATTTACCAAAGATTTAGCCTAGTATAGGTTCCTTAACTTTTTCCAAAGTTCATTTATATGGTATTTTCTTCTTATACATTTACGAGCATTGAATCCATCAAATAAAGCCTAATAAGGCTTCTAGCCTTGTTATCTAATGCATTCTCATACTTTTCCTTCATTGCCATAGGTTTATTTTTGGAGACCACAACTAATTTATTTCAATATATATGATTTTTTTCCATTTGAAGCTTCTACAATTCAAAATCTATACCATTAAATTTGTCAAACTCCAATCATAATATGCTCCCACTTTTCCTAAAAATAAAATCATTTTTATGTGCAATTCTCATTCAAACCAAGATTAATTAAAACATATATTTTATTTCATTATAAAACTATTTAATTTATCACACATTTTTTTAAACAAATATTAACTTTCAAATAATTTTGTAAACCCAACTAACACCATATAAAAAATCAACCATATGACACAAATTTAAAAATCTTATAAAAAATTCAACCAAATGACACAAATTCAAAGATTGTATACTAAAATCTTCCTCTAAACACAACTACACCATGACAAAAATTCAATCACCTTATTAAAAATCTTCCTAGTGAATGAATGCAACCGTTTACCCCACTTGCCAAAAGCTACATTAAACTAAATCAATTAATATTAATTGACCTCCAGAATTGACTGACATATACTCTCATTGAATATATCACCACCTTCGCATTTATCTCACATCCCCAACGAACAAAGTCGGACTGTAACCGCCCACGGGCCTCCCAGTCCAAGCCCTGATTGCCAAGTAAGCAAACCAGCAAGCTCCACCTGATAAGAAGCTTCCATTAAAGGCCCACAAAATAAGATCTACTGGTAAAACTGAAGAAAAAAAATGACCTGTGTCCACTGCACGACAAACAAAGGAATATCATTCTGAAAAAGATTCTTTTCCTTTGCTATTTTGAATTTGATCTGGTAAAATTTTCAAAAGCTCATGAGAAAAATCGCCACTTAACCTCAATGGTTTTACTGCCCACAACAAGAATCAATTGCCCAAGACAAAGTAGTAGGTACCTCGGTCGGACCAAACTAATCTAATAAGAATGTCCTTTCCCTGCTTACTTCAGAAAGTAAGTTAGATTCCTGTATTCTTGGTAACAGTCAAGTACTTCTACTTTATTCAAAGAGTACAAGCCCAGTACTCTTCTCTGATTAAACTTCAAATCTCGTGCAAAATCCAAATGCCCAATCCCAATTGCCTTATAATATAGTCCAATTGATTTCTGGGTACTCCAGAGGCAACCCAAAACCCCAAAAATCTTACCTTTCAGCTTCGATTTTTCGAAAATGGCGGAGACAAATGGCCACAAGATTGAAGTACCCAAATCAATCGAGACTAGCCTGAGCCACAAGGAAGAACAATGGCTTACCCAAGAGCCTCTGAGAGTAGAATTCACTGCCTCGGAATTTGACGCCTCAAAACGAAAACGCCGTCGGCGGCTCTGCGGCTGCTTCATCTCCTGCGGCGTTTTCACCATTATCCTCGGCATAATCATACTCATTCTGGCCTTGACGGTGTTCAAGACCAAGGATCCCAAAATAACCCTTAATTCCGTCAAAATTGGGCACCTCAAAACCAAAATAGATTTGGCTGCTTTGAAAGCCCATCTGAATTTGACGCTCACTGCGGACATGTCAATCAAGAACACCAACAAGGCGGCCAGTTTCAAGCATGCCAACAGCACCGCCACGATGATGTACCAGGGCAAGACTGTGGGGCAAGCCGTCATACCTGCAGGCAAATTGAAGGCTGACCAGACGGCCAGAATGAATGTTTCTGTGACGGTCTTTCTTGACGCCTTTGTGTCAAATGTTGCTCAATTGATCAATGACGCTTTCTCAGGGAGCCTGGATATGAGCGCCAAGACTCACATGACTGGGAGGGTTACTATCTTGCATCTTGTAAAGAAGCATGTCAACGTGGTTTCTTTGTGTGATATTACTGTTGATGTGTCTTCAATGAAAGTTAAGACGCAGAAGTGTAAAAATAGCTACAAGCTATGATTATTCTTCTGTTCTTGGAGAAGAGATTTTTTCAGTTTGCTTTGTAAGTTTTTACTTGTTTTAGTTGTTTTCACTCAAGTTTCTGAGTTTACAGGGGTATCTCTTATGTCAGATTTTCTGTTTGGATGTGTTTTACATCTAACAAGAACTCTGTTTGTTAGGTTGCTATATATTTGCACCCATCAAGCTGCATACAGTTTAGCCAACTCTTTTTTCAGTGCAGGAATTGGGTAGCTCTTTATAAACTGAGGTGAGGTGTGCTGATATTGGGACGATACATTTTCTGGTACTATGTCAAGTGGGGGAAGACTGGACTTCCTGATCTCGTGTCTACCACAGAAAGCTTCAGTCGTCACCACCTTAGTTTGTCCAACTCTAACACTACAATATTTCTACTCATATTTTTATTATGATTACTGTATAAATATTTATTATAACTTTATTTTCTTTGATATATATAGCAATCAAGGAATATCTTTTCTATTAAAGACATTAGATTTTCACTGTTCATGATGGTTTTTGGATTTGATCCTGTCAAGTTTTTCATTAAAGATCATCATCTACTTTCTTTTTATCTGATTATCCTCATCTGCTCTTTTACTCTCTTTTTGTTGACTTTTTCTGATTATAGATTATAAAAATATGATCTGAAATATTGATAAACAAGTTAAAGTTTTTAAGTCTAATAAAATCAAAATAATTTCTTTTTGGTGGGTTATCCTGATTAGCAGATAGAACTTGTATCCGACTGAGAAAGATTTAAGAAATTGATGATAATTGTTCTTCAAAATTACTTGAGTAAATGCCCTCTGTAGGATGATATGCAACAAGAAAGCCTGCCCCGTACCAAGCTAATGTACAATCTTTGTTTAGTATTTACCAACATTTTAGAGATCAAAACTAAATTAGTAATTGCACATCAAGAAGCAATGGGCATATTGGTAGGTGTAATACAAATTTATTATATTTAATAATCTAACTGCTGACCATTTTCTTCAACGCATGGCATATCAATTTTAGACCTATAATCGCTAATAATGTTGATACAATTAGTAACAACAAAATCACCACGACATGAAACTATCCTATTAGATCCATTTTTAGGAAACACCTTCCTTTTGGTCATTTGCATTGGAGTCACAAAATAAATTTGCTTGCCTATTTTGCAATATACTTCATTCATATCTTTGTCTAATGGTTGTCTCATATGTGTTTTTTTCTTAAAGAGGAAATGGTACACAAACAAGATAAGACCTTATTTACAAAATTTAACCCAAAGATGGAGTATTCCTAACACAATACAAAAATTAAAAGTTCAAACTACAAAACAAAAAAAATTAAAGATGAGAACGTTATTTTGAGATGCTTTCTCCCAACAATAGATTCAAAGTAAAAGATATGGGAAAACATCGAACACCCAAAAAAATCCAAGAAAGTAGCTTCAAGATATGACCACTCGTCTTTTCATTTTGCTTAAAATAAGAAGTTTTTGTTGTCATTGAAGTTTCTAAGTTTACAAGATATCTCTTATGTTAAGTTGTGCTATTAGAATATGTTTTGTAGAACTAAGAAGTCATGTATAGAATTATGTTAGGTTTTCTATATGTACCCAACACGCTGCATACAATATTCTACTCAAGTCTAATACTTTATGTTTCTACTAAGTTTTTATCATCATTATAACATGTAAATATTTTGTATAACTTTCCCCTCTTTAAAATTTAGCAATGAAGAGGTATCTCTTCTAATAAAGACATTAGATTTTCATAGTTCATGATGTTATGTAATGAAATTTTTGGATTTGATTGTATCAAATTTTTTCATTGATCTTGCTATCTATTTTTTTTATAAGATTGTAGAGTATGACTTGAAACATTGGTAAAAATTCAACAAAATCAAATATAAAAAATATAATACAATAATTTACCACTAAAATTTTAATTTTGATATTCCTTCTCCACACAATAGATTCAAAGTACAATATATGAGAAAACATCCATATCCAAAAGTATTAACAACACTTGAAACATAGAATGAGAAAAATAAAAACACAAATACTTTAATGTAGAGACTCTTTATAAAATAAGAACACTCAAGAAAATCCAAGAAAAACTACTTTTGAGACACACTACTAGACCAATTTGTATATTATAGAACAAATAATCATTAAATATGTACCACACTTTGTCCTTACATGGAATCAAGTATAAGTTGTGGCCAAACATCTCTTTCAAACATAAAGTCATATACCCTAAAAATTTAATGAGGAATTATAAAACCAAAGACTTTAGGGAAGTAGATTGAAAATCTAATTATGTCTTTAAAAAAAAACCTACAAAATAAAAGCAATATAAAAAATGTAAAGGATGTAAGTGTAACTATTGAAGAAATCCTGAATTAAAAAGCTAGTAAGGGTTGATAACACCATCATGAAGCAACAATATGAATCACTTTGTTGTCAAATTACATATTGAGAGTCACATTGATACAATTGTACCAAAAATTGAATTGAAAAACACAACATGTTATAGATTACTAAAAATGGGATTCAACAAGGTCCTATAAACTATTTTTAAGAGGCATAAGATACATATAAACACACAATGGATATAACCTATAACCCAAAGGCCAATAGCCTATCCTTGCTAAAAAGACATTCAATTTGTGCATTTGTACAAATATGGCTTATCCTCAATTAAGAAAATGGATCAATTTGATTTTTTTTTTTTCTAAAACGAGTTATGTCTTCAACTCATTGAATGTCACACTTAAGTTCTTAAAATAAATGAAATAATAATAATTTCCTTGTTAAAACCATGAATTGAATAGCTAGATATGAAGTCTAATAGAAGATTTAGCATATCAATTGCATAGAATAGGGTGAAACTCAAAAGCTTGTTAATTAGAATATAATGCACCCTAATAATCTATCCTTTAAGTGCACAAAATTATTTGTTTTGAATCATGGATTTGAACCAAAATATACAATTTTAAAATAAACAAAAAAATTATAGAACATATTTGATGTTTCACTCAACAATTGTTGCAAGAACAAATTAAAAATTGTGGGAACTATTATAAGTGTCTACTCCTTTGTAGTGTGTAACTTATCCTCTTTCATTTTGAAAGAGAGATCACAAGTTCAAATCCCACAATGAAGTAAGATACGTAGACCTCGTTTGTATTGCAGTTAGGTACCTCCAGCAAGGAGTATGAGGTAGTCCCATATTGCTCTAACCCATCTATAAACTGTACACAAATGATTGGCATAATAGACAATAAAAACCCAAAACCCCAAAAATCTAACCTTTGAGCTTCAAATTTTCACAATGGCGGAGACAAATGGCCACAAGATTGAAGTACCCAAATCAATTGAGACCAGCCTGAGCCACAAGGAAGAACAATGGCTTGCGCAAGAGCCTCTGAGAGTAGAATTCACTGCCTCAGAATTTGACACCTCAAAACGAAAACGCCGTCAGCGGCTCTGCGGCTGCTTCATCTCCTGCGGCGTTTTCACCATTATCCTGGCCATAATCATACTCGTTCTGGCCTTGACGGTGTTCAAGACCAAGGATCCGGAAATAACCCTCAATTCCGTCAAAATTGGTGACATCAAAACCAAAATAGATGTGGCTGCTTTGACGGTCCACCTGAACTTGACGCTCACTGCGGACATGTCAATCAAGAACACCAACAAGGCGGCCAGTTTCAGGCATGCCAATGGCACCACCATGATGATGTACCAGGGGTGACTGTGGGGCAGGCCGTCATACCTGCGGGCAAATTGAAGGCTAAGAAGACGGCCAGAATGAATGTTTCTGTGACGGTCTTTCTTGTCGCCTTTGTGTCAAGTGCTTCTCAATTGATCAATGACGCTTTTGCAGGGAGCCTGAATATAAGCACCAGGACTCACATGGCTGGGAGGGTTACCATCTTGCATCTTATAAAGAGGCATGTCAACGTAGTTGCTTTGTGTGATATTACTGTTGATGTTATTTCAATGAATGTTAAGTTCCAGAAGTGTAAAAACAGCTACAAGCTACGACCAATCTTGTGTTCTTGGAGGAGAGATTTTTTCAGTTTGTTTAATAAGTTCTTACTGTTTTTACTTGTTTTCACTGAAGTTTCCGATTTTACAGTGGTATCTCTTATGCCAGGTTTTCTGTTGGGATGTGTTTTAGTTCTAACAGGAATTCTGTTTATCTCATATGCCAGGTTTTCTGTTGGAATGTGGTTTACATATAACAGGAATTCTGTTTGTTAGGTTGCTATGTGCACCAACAAGCTGCATTTTCTATTTTTAGACTGCTTATCTAGTTGTTTTTTAGACTGTATTGATCAGGTAGCCTCTTTATAAACTGTAGTGTGTTGATTTTGATATGATACATCTTCTGGTATCTTATGGGTAGGGGGAGACTGGACCTCCTGACGTCGTGTGTACTACAGAAATCTTTTGTGAATTGAACCACAATTGAACCAGTCCCAATACTTTCGTTTGTCTAACTCTAACACTACAATATTTCTACTCAGATTCTTATTATGATTACTATATAAATATTTATTGTAACTTTCTTTTCTTCGATATATAGCAATCAAGGAATATCTTTTCTATTAAAGACATTAGATTTTCACTGTTCATAACTTGTGTTATGATAGTTTTGGGATTTGTCCATGAATTTTTTTTGGTATAGATCATCATTTGCTCTTTTGTTATCTGATTATCATCATCTGTTCTTTCACTCTCTTTTTGTCAACTTTTTCTGATAATAGATAAACATTGATGAAAAACTTAACACAATCAAATCCTATCATAAGAAGCTTTTGCCAATCGAACTAGTCTCCAGCCCCTTAGTTTGTCGAACTCTAACATTACAATGTTTCTATTAATATTTCTATTATAATTACTATATAAATATTTATTGTAACTTTCTTTTCTTTGATATGTAGCAATCAAGGGATATCTTTTTTATTAGACACATTGGATTTTTACTGTTCATGACTTGTGTAATGATAGTTTTTTAATTTGACCCTGTCAATATTTTTCATTAAGGATCATCATCTACTTTCTTGTTATCTGATTATCGTCATCTATTCTTTTGCTTTTTTTCTGTTTTTTTCATTTTTTTCTGATAATAGATAAACATTGATGAAATATCAAATCATAGTCGAATTGTTTCATAGAATGCACCAATGAAGTAGAGGGCAGCTAGATAATGGTTGATATATTGGTGATTGTTCGAGCACCATACATTCAAGTTATGGAATCATAGATAGTGCACGTGAAAAGTCTACCAGAATGTTTTAAAGAAATGTCTCCTTTTGGAGTATGAGGGTTTGTCGGCAATGGACAAGTTAAGACAGTTTCAGAAATCTTCGAACAAATGCAATTGGTGGGTGCAAAGCCAAATTCTGTCAAATTCCTTCCCTACGCGAATGTGAAGAAGTGAGAGACTCCGAACAACATCAAAGCACATCAAAGCACAAAAAACTACGAGATTTTTATCAGATTTTGTAGCTGAAGTGCCTTTCGTCAATATATATGCAAAAATGTAGAATCATATACTCACACCCGAATTGTTTGACAAAATGCCTCAAAGAGATATTATCTCGAACACCAGTTCAACAGTAATCAGTCAGCATGCTATTGAGAATTAATATCTATGTTTTCATTTTTGTATATTCTCTTTTGTTGTGTTTTGATTAGTTAGTCTCAAGTATTATTTTCAGTCTTATTAATATAAATTGAGATTTTTCATTTCATGGAGTCAAAGGTTGGAAAGTTGACTTTTTCTGCGCATAAATGTTTAAGTTATTAACTCATTGTAATTTGCACAGAAAAGGGTTAGTTACTAACTCAGGATTGAAGTTGGTTATCAAGGTAGTTGTTCACTCAAGTGCCTATAATATTTCATTTGTAAAGGGGGAGGGACTCTTACAGAGGGGAAACTCTGGTGAATTTTTGTAGAGAAACCTTTTGAGAACTTTTGGTTTTCACATTTTGTACACAAAGCTTTTGGACTTGTATATTTTCAAAAGAATAATGAAGAATGCATTGAGTTCGTATGCATTGAATGTATTCATGATTTATTGTTACTAATTTCTCATATGTTAAATTTGTAATCCCTTTGTGTATCGGTGGAATCTATTGGTTTTCAGTTTAATAATCTATGTAACTGGCTTGATGAAACACGTCATTTCTTGCTATCTTGACTTGTTTGTGCTAGTATAGCCCATCTCTTCGTATGTTGAGAGTTGTTGTGCTTCTTTCATCATCATTGCATATTTTAAACCCATCTTATGCTTAAACCCCCCTTTGTAATAGTTATCTATTGTGGAATCTCAATGTGTATTCGTGTGTCTACCATTGGGGTTTCTGTTATCTACTTTCTTTAGTTTTGTGCTTTCCTTCTTTTTTGTACTTTCAGGTCAAAAGTACACAAAAATCACAAATACTCCTATCATACAAGGGAGTTGCCCCTCTCAAACATAGAGGAAGATTGTGGCCTCACCATAATCTCTCCAACTGTTGGCACAATTATCACTTCACTTTGGGCAAATAGGGTCCATTTCAAGTAAACAATCACAGTGACGAATTTGTTTACCAACAACACCAACAAGCTGCATTTTCTAGTTTTAGACTGTAAGAATCAGGTAGCTTATCTAGTTGTTTTTTAGACTGTGGCAATCAGGTAGCCTCTTTATAAAGTGTAGTATTGATGTTAATGTTGATATGACACATCTTCTGGTATCTCATGGGTAGGGGGGGACTGGACCTCCTGACCTCGTGTGTACCACAGAAAGCTTTTGCCAATTGAATCAGTCGCAACACCTTAGTTTGTCCAACTCTAACACTACAATATTTCTACTCATATTTTTATTATGATTACTATATAAATATTGATTGTAACTTTCTTTTCTTTGATATATAGCAATCAAGGAATATCTTAATAATTAAAGACATTAGATTTTCACTGTTCATAACTTGTGTTATGATAGTTTTGGGATTTGACCATGAATTTTTTTTCATATAGATCATCATCTGCTCTTTTGTTATTTGATTATCATCATTTGTTCTTTCACTCTCTTTTTGTCAACTTTTTCTGATAATAGATAAACATTGATGAAAAACTTAACACGATCAAATCCTACCGTAAGAAGCTTTTGCCAATCGAACCAGTCTCTAGCCCCTTAGTTTGTCGAACTCTAACACTAGAATGTTTCTATTAATATTTTTATTATAATTACTGTATAAATATTTATTGTAACTTTCTTTTCTTTGATATGTAGCAATCAAGGGATATCTTTTTTATTAGAGACATTGGATTTTTACTGTTCATGACTTGTGTAATGATAGTTTTTCAATTTGACCCTATCAATATTTTTCATTAAGGATCATCATCTACTCTCTTATTATCTCATTATCGTCATCTACTCTTTTACTCTTTTTTTGTCAACTTTTTTCTGATAATAGATAAACATTGATGAAAAGCTTAACACAATCAAATCAAAAAATACCATTACCGACATATATCATCTATCAAAATGCTTCTCATACACAAATTTGATACAATAATTTATCTGATTTTAATACTTCATTACATATCCTTCGAATCATAATGATTACATTATTACTCTGTAACTTCGTTGCTAGAAACGGGTTTCTAAGTGTTTCAACGCATTGATTTTATTTTAAGTTTTTCAAAATATTCACCGAACTTTTCTGCACAACTTTTGTAAATAGTTTGATTTTTTAACATTTTCTAAATTTAAACAGGAGCTGGAGTTTGATTTTTAAGATTTTTCTAAAATTAAGATTAGAGATAATGAAGTCAATTTCTAATTGAGAAGTTGTCTATTAGATTTTGGCAGAAACGTTAGTAAATTTCTAATTGAGAAGTTGTCCATTAGATTTTGGCTAAAATGTTTTCAGTAAGAGTTGTTGGCCAGTCGGTCAGCACCTCCTTGGGATTCATGGCATGGCTTCCTCCCACCTCCCGTGGATCCTTGTCTCTGGCCACTCTCATGTTCGTTGATAGCTCAAGTTTTTGGCGTAACAGTAGTGGTGATTTCAACAATTGGTATCAGAGCGCTGGGTTATGGGTTCGAATCCCAGGAGGTCACCCTATAGTCTCCTTACAGCTTCCCGAAACATAAAATTCTTCTCTATCACTTCATATACAGTTCTTCCATAAGCTAAAGTTTTTAAGTCTAATAAATCAAAATGGTTTCTTTTTGGCAGATTATGCTGATTAGCATATAGAACTTGTATCAACTGAGAAAGATTTAAGAAATTGGTGAAAATTATTAAGTAATTGGATGATATGCAACAAGACTGCTTGCCCCGTACCAAGCTAATGTACAATCTACGATCTAAGAACAATTAGATGTATTTACTCTTCATCACACTTGCTTCTTTAAAATTTTCATTTCATAGGAGGAATTTAAAATTCTAAAATGTGAATCACAGTTTAAGCCTTCTTCAAAGTAAAACCTAAAAGAGGTCTCATAGTTTTGTTTGGTCTTGAAATGGTTGCCATACCATAACTCTTAAATTTCCTTTTTATATTTATATTTATGGATTGTAGTTTTAATATTGATTTTCATGATGTAAGTTTTTGTAATTTCGGATTTTTGTATAATTTTAATTTGAAAATCAATAATTAGTAGGGTATGAATGGATCAAGAGACACAACAATTTGTTTAGTGTTTTTCAACATTTAAGAGACCCAGACTATACTAGCAATTGCACATCAAGAGCAATGGGCATGTTGATAGGTGTAATAGAAATTTTTTTATATTTAATGATCTAATTGTTGGCATATGCACACTCCAATGAGACATTGTAGGTGATTAAAGGTTTTGTCATTGATGGCAACCTTACAATCCTATGACACCGGCAAGACATTCCACCGGCACTAGCAAGATCAGACTCTACACCAGCACACAGACTACCGACACTGGCAGTGAAAGGAAGCATATCGGCACAGAGGCCGACAGGATTTTTGTTGTAATTTATTTTGTTTATTATTGTAAAATCTTTTAAAGCTGACTTGGCAACATTGTAAAATGACTCATATATATAAGAGATCATTGTAGGACATTTGATGAGAGATGGCAGAATATAATTAGGCGAAATAAGGCAGACCTATTATGTGAATTATAGGTTAAGGGTTTATGTAAGAAGCAAAGCAGAAACCGATACTAGATCTAGCATTATAGATGCTATTCTGAAGCAGTACAAGACACTGGATTTATATAATCCATTTTGTAAGTCAGTGAGACTTCCTATTTTGTATTTGAGCAGTGAGCTCTAGGCACTTGGCCTTCTTGCATGTGCAGGCCCCTCTTGTAGCAGTAATATTCTCTTATTGGCTAGTAAGTGAATATTGTGGGTCACAAATCCCACCGAGGTTTTTCCCACACTGGGTTTCCTTGTTAAATCTTGGTGTTATAGTGTGTTTTTCATGTGGTTGTTTCTATCTCTATTTATTGCATTATTTCTTGCTTACCGGTACACTATTTTAATATGCTCTACATGTTTTAAGTTAAGAAATTCTACATACCAGTTAGATGCTGATTCACCCCCGCCCCCCCCCCCCCGCTCTCAGTATATGTGGGAATCCTAACACTAATTGACCATTTACTTTAGAGCATGAAGAGATTTTTTAATCATATCAATTTTAGAACTACAATCGCTAATAATGTTGTAATTAGTAACAACAAAATCACCACAACATAAAACTATACTATCAGATCCATTTTTAGGAAACATCTTCATTTTGGTTATTTGCATTGGACTCACAAAATAAATTTGCTTGTCTATTTTGCAATCTACTTCATTTGTATCTTTGTCTAATGGTTGTCTCATAAGTGTTTTTTTCTTAAAGAAGAAATAATACACAAACAATATATAACCTTGTTTACAAAATTTACCCAAAGGTAGGGTATTCTTGAGACAATACAAAAAATAATCAAACTACAAAACAAAAAAGATTGAAGATGAGAACTTTATTTTGAGATGCCTTCTCCACACAATAGATTCAAAGTATAAGAAATGGAAAAACATCTCTATCCAAAAGTATCGATAACACATGATACTTAGAATGAGAAAAAACAAGAACATGGATCCTTTAATGTGGATACTCTTTATAGAACAAAAACACCCAAGAAAATAGTTACAAGCTATGACCACTCTTGTGGTTTAGGAGGGGAGATTTTTTAATTTACATAAAATAATTTTTTGTTCTCATTGAAGTTTTTGAGTTTATAGGATATTTGTTATGTCAAGTTTTCTATTAGAATGTGTTTTTGAAAATCCAACAAGCCATATAACAAAATTATGTTTGTTAGATTACTATTTGTGCCCAACAAGCTGCATACAATAGTTTACCCAATTATAACACTATATGTTTCTACTAATTTTTTTATCAGTATTACATGTAACTATTTAAGGTAACTTTATTTTCTTCAATAAGTATTGACAACACTTGAAACTTAGACTGAAAAAAATAAGAACACAAATTCTTTAATGTAGATACTCTTTACAAAACAAGAACACCCAAGAAAAACCAAGAAAGACTACTTTTGAGACACTACAAGACCAAATATGTAAACTCTAGGACAAATAAAAATTAAATATGTACCACACTTTGTCCTTAACATAGATTCCAGTATAAGATGTGGCCACACATCTGTTTCAAACATAAATGCTTATAACCTAACCATTTAATGAAGAACTATAAAACCAAAGACTCCAAAATCTAGGCCCCATTATGGAGGAAGTAGATTGAAACTCTAATTATGTCCTAAACACCACCTACAAAATAGAAGCAACATAAAAATGCAAAGGATGTAAAGTGAAACTACTGAAGAAATCTTCAATTAACAAGCTAGAAAGGGTTGGTATCACCATATGAATCACTTTGTTGTCAAACCACACATTGAGGGTCATTTTGATACAACCAAATAAAAAATTGTTCATTGAAAAATACATGTTATAAACTACAAAAAATAAGATTCAATGAGGTCCTATAAATTATTTTTAACAAGCATAAGATACATATTGATGGGAACGCCGAACTAAAACCCCAAACACCCATTTCACACACAGGGCATAATGATAGGAAGTTCAAGAAAACAACCAGAGTCTATAGGCTTCCTATCAGAACTGTGACAGGAATAGAATAGTGAATAACCAAATTCCATAACAGAAACAATGAGTGGTCAGATAGCACTATGTTTACATAAACACCAGGAAGCAACATGATCAATCAATCCTACAAAATTTGAACTTCAAAACATTAACTTTAGTATCTCACATCATATGATGGGGATTACATTCAAAATAGATGACTACATTCAAACATTTGGCCATACACCTATTTGGTTAGCTTTCGTTCTGCATTCTGCTAGGCCTCTACAATCACCCACAATCTTGTACTTCTTTTCTATCTCTTCACACCTCATCTTCTACCCTTCGCTATCACGGCTCTAACTGCTCTCGTTTTACCGTCTCATTTCCTCTTTACATTCTTTAACAATTATCGATCTGCTCACTTATTGCCAAGTCACTATTGACATGTACTCGCCCAATGGTATCCTCCTTCGACGCGGCCTCTTGTCTTCCATCTTGTTCAACCTTCCATTTGCGTTGCCACTGTTCTACAATAGATTTATCCCTCTTCCAACCTAATCAGTCTCGCTCTATCTACGAGTTGGGACTTTCCTTCCCGTCCAAATCTAACTCGATTGTTCGGCCTCTCTGGCCTCATCCGACCAACCAACCTTTTGGATAAGTGCACCAAGATGGTGAACAAAAAGGGGGGTATAAGTGGCCACTTTTTTTTAAAAACAGGTAAACCTGAACTTCAAAGAGATATTTGAAGGTCATGCACTCAAAACTAGGAGTTCAGAAAAGAATAAGAATTGTAGTACTCTGAATCTAGTTTCTAAACTACTAAATTTTTTTGAAATTGGATAAGATTAAGAGGGTCAAACCTCTCGTGCACAAAAAATTGTTCCTGATTTTTTTCAGAAAAACATAACATAGTTGTTTTCGTGCGCTGCACAAAATATATAGTTAGATTTAGTATTTTGCAAAACTCTTTGTTAGGATGATAGGTAAGAGTGAGATCTAGAAGTTGTGTATTTTTTTGTAATTTTTTGTTGAGTATTTTTTTTAATGATTTTTTTAAGTGACTGCATCCTGAAAATTTGGTACCTGTTTGTGCACTGGGCATAACTTGCATCAAAATAATCGAAAATGCAAACTTCTTTTTTAAAAGTGTATAGAATCTAGTGTAGAACAATAATATGTAATTTATTTTGAATTTGATCAAGTATATCAAAAGTTATTAAAAAAATGGTAGACATATGTCTGTGAGGACTGTCAAGGCACTAGTAAAGAAAATTAAAGTTTACTATGCTAATGTTGTCCAAAAATAGAAAAATTTATATGGTTAGCAAACTGAGAAGATGTGTGAGATTATGGTGGTAATTTTAGAGAAACCCACTTGATCATTTGTAAACCTGATGATGACGAAGTCGAGAAATCATGTTGGAAGATGAAAAAATGTGTAAAGGGACAAAAATGGGGGGGGGGAAATGGGCTTGCAAGCCTTAGGGTGGTTTTCCAACCCTCTTACCAGACCATAACCCGCACGGGTTTTGAAAAACAAAAAGTAATATTCACAGTTCTACATAACCCATACGAGTTATGTAGAACTAAGACCATTATTAACACTTCTACATAACCCGTAGGGGTTATGTAGAACTAAAACTATTATTTTGTGTTTCACAAAACCTGTACGGGATATGAAGACATAATAATGTATGCTTGTAAACTTAGCAATTACTACATATATGTATAGACATACATACATAATATGTGTTTATATATGTATATATCCATATCTATAGTTATATATACATATATTTATATAGATATATGTATATATGTTTGTATACATGCATGTCTCTCTTCTTTTCCTCTCTCTCTCTCATCTTCCTTCCCCCATCACCGTCTTTATCTATTCTGAGCCCTAATTATCCTCCTTGAGTTCTATCTCATCTCTCTCCCCCTCATACTTCTCTCTCTACCGAGTCTCTCACCCTTTTCTCTTTCTCGTTCTCTCTCTACCTCATGTCTCTCACCCTTTCCTCCTTCTCCCACTCTCTCTCCCTCTCTCTCTCCCACTCTCTCTCCCTCTCTCTCTCTCTCTCTCTCTCTCTCTCTCTCTCTGTATCCCTCCCCCTCTCCTTATCCTATTCTCTCCCTCTTCCTATCTCCTATTCTCTCTCTCTCTCTCTCTCTCTCTCTCTCTCTCTCTCTCTCTCTCTCTCTCTCTCTCTCTCTCTCTCTCTCTCTCTCTCTCTCTCCTTTTTCCAATCTCTCTCTCTCTCCCTCTCCCTCTCCCTCTCCCCCTCTCCTTTTCCTAATCTCTCTCTCTCTCTCTCTCTCTCTCTCTCTCTCTCTCTCTCTCTCTCTCTCTCTCTCCTTCTCCCCTTCTATCTCTATCTCTAACTCTCTCTCCCTCCCCCTTCTTATCCTATAATATCCCTCTTCCTACCCCCTACTCTCTCTCTCTCTCTCTCTCTCTCTCTCTCTCTCTCCTCTCTCTCTCTCTCTCTCTCTCTCTCTCTCTCTCTCTCTCTCTCTCTCTCTTTATCCTATTCTATCCCTCTCTTAATCATATTCTCACACTCTCTCCCTTCTCTTTCTTTCCCCCCCTCTCTCTCCCTCCCTCTATCTCTCTCCCCACTTCCTATTTGGTTCCTAGTTCTACATAACCTGTACGGGTTATGCAGAACTAAGGCCAAAACTTCCTTTTGATTTTTAATTATAAAATATGATGTTCCTCAAAACTCGTACGGGTTTTGAGAAACTTTTTGTTTTTTAAATTATTTTTGGCTAGGCTTGGTTGTTACCAAGCCTAGCACATTTTTGAATTTCCAGAACACACAAGAGTTATGAAATTTTATTTTATTTTTCATGTGGCTACTTTTATCTCCACCATCTTGGTACACTTACCCTTTTGTCTCTATTTTCTCATTTTATCTCTGGGTTTGGCTTCTTCCAACTACTCGATCACTTCTGATCATTCCATTACCATTCGTAACTCTCTCTTTTCAAATGCTCATTAATAGTTCATATTCTATTCAACTTCCTGCTGATGTGGTGATAGGATCTATGTCTACAAAACTATAACTTACAATACGACTAAATGATTCAATTAGAAGAAACAACTTGATGCCCCTTCATCACATATAGACACACAATAGATAAAAGCTATAACCAAAATGACAATAGCCTATTCTTGCTAAACACACATTCTATTTGTGTACATTCCAATATGGGATGTCCTCAGTTAAAAACAATGTACCAATTTGAGGTTTTTTTATTGAAACAATTTATGTCTTCAACTCGCACAATGTCAAACTCAAGTTCTTAAAACAAATGAACTAGTAATAGTTTCATTGTTAAAACCATCAGGTGAATTTCTAGATATGTTTTTAACATACAATAAAGTCTAATAGAAGATTTAGCATATCACTTGCATAAAACGAGGTGAAACTCAAAAACTCGTTAATGAGAAAATAATGCATCCCAATAATCTATCCTTAAATGCACAAAATTATTTGTTTTGAACCATGTATTTAAACCAAAATATATGATTTTAAAATAAACAGAAAAATTACAGGGCATATTTGATGCTTCTCTCAACAATTGTTGTAAAGATAAATTAAGAGTTGTGGTTACTATCATGAGTGTCTATTCACAATCTAGAAAGAATCCCTAGAACCACTAGTATCAATCATGATAGTTGTTCAATAGGGGAGAGGTGGGAGAATAACTAATAACTTAAAATGTTGGCTTTAGTGAGAGAGAATAATGGGTTATGGGAGCAAGAAGATAGAAAAAGAAATACACATATAGAATTGTAAATTATATCAATCTATGGAGCAAGCATATGAGCAAGTGAACTTATAATTTTAATGTGGGCTTCATATGTTAATGGGTAGTTTGTTCCTAAAAAAAAATTAGATGCAAGAGGAGACACATGGATTTAAACCCATGGCCAATTCCACCTTGCCTTTCAACAGAGAAAAATAATGGATCTATTGGACTTCACTTAAGTAGCTCTTTAATGGACTCAAGAAAATTCATAACAATATTCACATCTATGTGTCAAAGGCCCTCACCAGATAAAAAACATAAAATCCAAATTATATGATATAAATTCTAGAGAACATGCTTAATTTGGGTGAAATATATAATACAATAGCATTAATTTTTAACACCAAGTATTTTATGAACTAGGATTCATTCATCATGCTCTCCTTTAACTTCAACTTTCTACCTAGGGTTTGGAAAAAAATTTAACAAAACTTATTTTTCTTTGCGTGGAAAGGATGTTTTCAATGATGAAGAGGAAAGAAAAAAGTAAGTTATTTATTAATCATACAAGTTGCGATATAAATTTTTCATGCTCTCCTTTAACTTCAACTTTCTACCTAGGGTTTGGAAAAAAAAAATTAACAAAACTTATTTTTCTTTGAGTGGAAAGGATGTTTTCAATGATGAAGAGGAAAGAAAAAAGTAATTTATTAATCCTACAAGTTGCGATATAAATTTGTCATGACCTTATTTCAAAAATTACAGAATGAATTATACTTATTTAATTAATGATTTTTCTTTAAATTCTAAAATCAATAAAATAAAAAATATTATTTAAATTCTTATTAAAAAAAAAAAATTGTTACAATAGGCGTATCCCGGCAACCCAGTACAATGGCCTAACCTGTCTTACCTTGGGCTTACTTATTGCCAAGTTGGGGCCAAGAAGGGGCGAACTGAGGCGAGACTAGTCTCCTAGGGGAGAATCTGGAGCTCGCAACCAGTCCTCCCTCTTAAACCCAGGAGGGAGTCGAACCTGAGATCGATGGGGAGAAAACCCACCGCCCAAACCAACTCACCTACCCATGCGGGCTAATTCTTATTGACTATTTTATTAGAATGTTTTTATTAAAAATATTTAAATCTTTTCAAAAATTAAAAAAAAATTATAATAATAATTAATTAAGTAATTCATATCAAAAATAATAATTCTAAATTTAAGTAGAGTTTAATTTATTCTTATTTTTTTAATAAAAGGAAGAAAAAAAGAAATTATAAAATAAGGAACTTAACTTAGAAGTAACTTTTTTGAAGAACTTTAAGGCAGGGGTCCCATGGAGGGGGCTTAAGCTCTATTTTTAAGGAAGAGATAGTCCCATGAAAAAAATTATTTTCTGCTATGGGATTATTTGAAATCTTTTACCAAAAAATAGGAGGTCCTACTTTTTAGGCATGTAATTTTAAGGAGGTGAAAATGGGGTGGGGTTGGAAATTGCCCCACCAGCTTAGGAATATTTTATGCTACTTGTCAATCATGTGAATCTTAGAGGGAAAACTAAATTTATTTACAACCAACTTGCTCAAATTTAAGAGTTTAAACTTAAGATGAGACTAGCAACATCCTTAAATTCAGCAGCTCCAGCTTTATTTTTTAGGAAGCCCCCCTCCATGGGACCCCAGCCTTAGTTCTTGAAAAGCATTTTAATATAAAATGTGGGAATATTTTAAAGGAGAAGAGATTGCATGTTTTAAATATTTTTTTAAAATAGTGCCTTATAAGGGAAAAGTGAATGTTTACGTGAAAAAGCACATGGCTTATTTTTATTTAAAAAAAATTAAAATAAAATTTAAAAAGCTTATCCAATGGACTCGGCTAATCTTGCTCCAAAACGGCTCACTAAAATTCATGTTATACACTTTTCCGAAAAATGAAAGACGTAGTTAGTTCTATCGAGTGTGACTGAGATTTATAATTTTCAACTAACCTTCGTGTTCTGCGAAAATCGCGACTTTTTGGAGCCAGTTTAGCCACAACCTATCCAACATGGGTACCTCTACTTGAGAAAAACTATAAATAAGACAAGACAAAGTTAAGTTTGATTGACCTTAATTAATGAACGTGGTATAGAATTCATGTTTGTTATTAAAAAGAAAAAAACAAACCAATGTGTAAATAAAGGAGGAAAATTCACATGTTATCTCAGAGTTGTTTTTGAAACAAGAAATAAATAGCTATTTTAAGAAAAGTATCCATGGACAAGACGAGTTTGCATTGCAATGCAACTTGGGTAGAGGGAATTAATGCATAAAAGCTACAATAAGTAAGGGCGACATCTTTATAAGTAGGGATGGAGTTTCTCAGAAAAACACAACGAATGGAAGGAGATCAAGCCATTTTTGGGATGAATCGAATGGAACAAGGAACCTGCCAACAGTTTTGAAGTTACAACTCGATATTCAATATTTTCTTATAGAGAAAGAGGTGTGTTCGAAGGAGGAGTGAAGATAAGTAAAAGGTCAGAACTATACGAGAGGAAAGATTCTTCTTTGTATACACCTAAAAAATTATTAGCAATTGCACCTTGGTGTGGAATGGGTGCGTCGAAGAGGTGTGGAATGTCAATTAGGAAAATATTTGGTATATTTTTTGCATATAGTTGAGTAGTACATGAGATAAATTGGTAGGTGTAGACGCCTAAATATGATTAATTTAATTAATTGAATTTAGCTATCCTAAATGCTCTTACATTAAATAGTTATGCATTATTTAATTAATTAGTGTTCCCTTCTTCTAGCTAATTAATTTTGTTAATTATGTTATAGTCCTCTTTTAATTAATTAATTGACAATCATGAATCAATTAATTAATTAAATTTGATCGCTTCTTCTATTAAATAAATCAAATGCATAGTTTGACTATTTTATTCTTTTTTGTCCTTTCCTCTACATATCCATTATGAAATTAATTAATTAAATTAATTATATTTCCTCATATGTCTCCTAACTTTAACCCTCATCTAACTCCTCCTCTATCTTAACCCATTAACTAACCTTGGGTTTTAGTCATCATTTTATTCCTTCCAACCTCTTTGCCACCCCACATGTGTGTATTCCTAAATATCCTAATATTTGGAAATGAATCATTTTATTCCTTTCAACCTCTTTCCCACCCCATGTGTGTGTATTCCTAAATAATCAATCAATTAATTAAATTTAATCTCTTCTTCTATTAAATAAATCAAATGCATAGTTTGACTATTTAGTTCATTTTTGTCCTTTCCTCTTAATATCCCTTATGGAATTAATTAATTTAATTAATTATATTTCGTCACATATCTCCTAACTTTAACCCTCATCTAACTCATCATCTAACTTAACCCATTACCTAACCTTGAGTTTTAGTCATCCTTTTATTCTTTCCAACCTCTTTCCCACCTCATATGTGTGTGTATTCCTAAATATCCTAATATTTGGAAATTAATCTTCTTGTTTGGATGTCTCTCTCGCAAATAGGCATGTGTCCTCAAAGACACTTGTCATTCTTTTCCATGACACTTTCCTTTCTTAAGAACAAGTGTCTATTTTTTATGACTCTTCTTCTCCCAACTTGGCCTATTTAATCCCCTCATTTTCTTTCATAATCCATCCACTTTCACATTCTCATACCGTTATAATGTCATTCTAGCGATATCCACTTTCATTTCTTATATCATTACAATGCCCTTTTGAATCCTCATCTTACATCTATTTTAGTATCCACTTTTTCACATTCTCATACCACTATAATTTCATTTTAGTTATCCACTTTTTCACATTCTCATACTATTATAATGTCATTTTAGCTATCCTCTTTTTCATAATCATATCATTGTAATGTTAGTTTACATACTCATATCAATCCATCATTTGCATCCATTTTAGCTTAATTTGCATATTCATTATTATGGAGCACATCTAACATCCTTGGAAGCATGAAATCGAGCACACATCAAATCAAAGGAAAATCAAATCAAAGGAACAAAATGGAGTTTGCATTTCTATTTATTTTTGTCAATTACGCTTTGTTTATTCCTTTTTAGCATCTTGATCTTAAGTGTTTGAATAATTTGTGTTTGCTTAGGTTGTAATCTTTGTTATTTCAATCATCTTTATTTCACACTCACATTTTTACTCACACAGTAGGCCATTTTAAAAAAATGTTGTTTGTGCAATAAAGGTTTGATTAGAGAATTGATATCTTCAAATAAACTATACATCTAGTTTAGGGATCTAAACATGACTAAATAAAAACCTTTGAATCAAGAAGATAATTAGGCTCCATTACTCATAGGCTAATATTATGTTTGCAATATAGAGAGAGGAATAGGTAGGGGTATAAAGAGTGAGAGATAGGGGGTAAAGAGATCGAGGTAAAGAGGAAGATAGAGATAGAGATGGATATGGAGAGCAAAGCAAGAGATAAGGAAGAGGAGAGGGGGATGGGTAGAGATGGAAGAGATGAATATATAGAGAGCGGGAGATAGGAAGAGAATGAAAAAAAGGAGAGATGGAAAGATAGAGATTTGGGAAGTGATATACAGATTACGATAGAGAGTGATGCAGATATAAGGAAATATAGAGAGAGACAAATAGAGAGAATTGGAGATAGAAAAATAGAGATGGAGAGAGGAATAGAGTAATTAGCGAAGACAGATAAACAAAGAGAAATAGGGAGAGATAGAGATATATGGAAGATATATATATATATATATGAGAAGTGAGAGGGAGAGAGGTAGGGATAGAGAGATATTTAGGGGATAGGGAGGGAGTGATGGATGGAGAGATGGAGAGAAGGGGGAGATAAAGAGGTGAGTGAGGGGAAATTAAATATAGATTTTTCATATCTTGCAATTTATTGGAAATGAGGAGCTCTGCACATCGACACCCACACCTTGGCGAATATCATCCACACCAGGGCATGAACTGCAATGTGGTTGGCAGGCCTCCATCCGGTAGGGAAGCATCTTCATATAACCACCTGTGACAATTGGTAAAGGGCAAAAGAACTGCTAGGGTAGAGAAAAGGGAGGCTAGGGTTTCTCTGGAACAGTCAAGCATGTGGGTGATCCCCATCACCTCTTGAATCCCTAGCTGCACCACCAACGCAAATTGCATACCATTGGGTTCTTGAGTGAATACTTCAGGTCCTGGATATCCCCTTTGAAAGCCACAACATTCTTTCCACCCACGTACCTATAGAACGAAGGGTTATAGAAGACCTGTTATGGATGGAGGAAGGACAATGCCATATCATGGCCCCAAATTAGTCAATTCAATGTCAGTTTCAAAGCTGGGGAACCCGCTCCATCATGTAACCAAAAATGTGACAAGGAGCAAGGGTTCCCTAGCAACCATAAACCTCGACCCGGATTACATCAAAATCTCGAATCCTAGGAAAGCCATGGATTTAAGTACATATTGCAGAGGTCAAGGGCTCTTTGCAAAATAGGGAGGGAATAATCAACCACTCACCGGAATAGTGGAATGTTGGAAAACAACATTCCACGGCCAGGTAAGTATCACTACCCTAGCAAATAATTTTCTGTACATTGAATGCTAAAAAAAATCTTTGAAAGCCAAGCTATTGCATGAAGAATATGTCTTCTACAAAGGGGCAAATTTCAATTTCATTGATTGGCAACCTAAATTCAATGTTGATAAATATGAATTCAAAATGGTATCAAAATGGATAGAAATTCACAATGTTCCTGTTGAATTAATGCATGCTAAAATTCTTATAGAAATTGGGGATAAATTGGGCAAGTTCATAGTCGTAGAGAAAAATTGGTCGGATAAATCTGACATAAAACTACTAATAAAAGTAAACAAGGGCATGGAAGACCTAAAAAAAATAATTCTAAAAACATTAGATGGTATTTACACCCTAAAACTGGTATGGTATATTGGCCCGGTAGCAGAAGATTTAGCTTTCTGCAAACAGTCAAACCCTATTCTGCAGAAGCCTCAAGAAATAGCAAGGGACAATCATAGAGCTCCAAAAGACATAATAAGTATTCAATTTAATAGTGATAGGGGCAGCTTCATTATAAACACTGGTCAATAAGAGAATGATAATAAGCCAACCCCGCTTCCTTCCCCGGTCTTGAATAACAGTCCAGACAGAGCCGATAACAACAAAGAAACTCATGTTTATGATAATGAGGACCAAATCCAAGCTTAACTAAACAATGTTATAGAAAAATTAATGGGGAAACTAGTTGAAGAATTTGTCAAGGGGGTACTCATTGATACTCCGACAAATAAGGCAAATAATGTCAACATCTCCAAAATAGAACAGGTGTAGACCCCCCTCAAAACCCCCTCACTAAACACCAACCCGACTGAGGCAGCTCAAGAGGATAACATCACAGTCTCTCCCACTTTGGAGGAATCCCCTGTTGTGGAAGGATTGAATGCGAATGAGGAAAGAGAATTCATTATCAATGAACTGATCAATATGCAGGAAAAGGAAAATAACATAGTATTAGACAATAGCTCAATCAACCCACAAAACAAAGGTATCCTCCAGATGGGAGGTGAGAAATTAACTACTGACTGTGGCAAACCCATGAGCAACAAAAGAGGTTGGAAGTCTTTTTTAGACAAAAGGAAGATGGACGGGGATGCAGAGGGGCAGGCCAAAATCACAACATTGTTGGGGCAAGGAAAATATCCCCTCTCCCTCGTAGAGGTATAAACATACTTACATGGAATGTTAGGGGTTTGGGAGCCCCTAACAAACAAAGACTGATTAAGCGAAGCATACTAAAATCTGCTATAGACCTAGTTATGATACAAGAAACAAAACTAGGCAAGACTGATATGAACAATTTTAGTAGAAAATTCTCCCAATGGAAGATGGAAGCGGTGGAGTCTACAGGGGCATCGAGGGGACCGGGTTTAATGTGGAGA
This sequence comes from Cryptomeria japonica, assembly GCF_030272615.1. Taxonomy (NCBI): domain Eukaryota; kingdom Viridiplantae; phylum Streptophyta; class Pinopsida; order Cupressales; family Cupressaceae; genus Cryptomeria; species Cryptomeria japonica. The sequence continues at coordinate 760,476,201 of NC_081411.1, forward strand.
AAAAATGCAGTTACATTCACATGTCAAACCAAGATGCAAAATTGGATGGCTGGCAAAGTAAGAGCCCTTAGTCTAAATCTTGAGTTTATTATTATTAATGTTTATGGCCAAATTCCAACAGATAAAAAGAGATTAGTGTGGCAAGAAATTGAACACTACTTAAATACTCAAGATGAAAAACACATCATCATAGGTGGTGATTTCAACACCATCTTATACTCATCTGATAAAAGCAGTGGTATAAAAACCATTAGACAACGACAAAGAGACTTCGCAAACTAGATAAATAACAATAACTTACTTGAAATCAGAACTGAGATGGGTTTTCACACATGGAATAACAAAAGAAAAGATTTCGCCAACATTGCAGAAACACTTGATTGATTTTTCTTTAAAGGAGATCTAACAGATCTTAAAACATAACTAAAAACTATAGTATTACCATGGTCAGGCTCTAATCAGTACCCGGTACTTTTAGAACTTATGGGGGAAACAAAGCAAACTGGGTGTCCCTTTAAATTCGAAAGAATGTGGTTTACACATGAAGACTTCCTCCCCAACATACAAAAATGGTGGAAGGAGAGTGCCTTTGTAGGATCAAAAATGTACTATCTGGTCTCCAAGATGAAAGAGATTAAGCATAAATTATTAGATTGGAACAAAAAGAAATTTAAAAACATCTTCGAGGAGAAGTCAAGAATTGAGAAAGAGTTGGAGATAATAAACACTGATGTGATGCAAAACAGGATGACCTCTGAAACATACGATGCTGAGAAAATGCTTTTATGTGAATATGAAGGCATTCTGGCCAGAGAAGAGATATACTGGAAACAGAAATCTTGAGAGACATGGTTAGAAGATGGAGATAGAAACACCAATTTTTTTCACAACAGTGTCAAAATGAAAAGGGCAGCAAATAAGATTACTCAAATTACCAATGATAGTGATCAGATCAGTACAGATCAATATCTGATCGCAAAAGATGCAACCAAGTATTTTGAAAATATCCTCAACAACTGGGAACACTCAGACCTCCCTAACAATAGAATCTTATTAAATAACATACCCAAACTGATAACAGAGGGTGATAATAAAATCTTAAACTCTAATATCACCCATGAAGAAGTTGAAACGTCTTTGGCACAATTTCAAGGAGACAAAGCCCCTGGACCGGATGGCTTCCCTGCTAGTTTTTTTCAGAAATTCTAGCACATCTTAGGGGATGAGGTTACTAATGCCTTGGAATCCATCCGCAATATAGGGAATTCCTAAAAGAGATCAATAACACCTTTTTGGCCTTAATTCCAAAAAAGGAGAATCCCTCAAAGTGGGAAGAATTTAGACCCATTTCTATATGTAACATGACTTATAAACTACTAGCTAAAGTCATGGCCAATAGACTAAAAAAATTACTACCCGCCATAATATCAGAAGAACAAATAGGCTTTGTACTCAATAGATCAATTCTAGATGGAATTATTATTGTACAGGAAGCCATCCACTCCTATCAGTCCCAAGGGAAACCTAATATGTTGATAAAATTAGACATCAAAAAGGCTTATGACAAAGTGGATTGGTATTTCCTTTGTAGCTGCATGAAGGCCTTTGGCTTTAACAAACAATGGATCAATTGGGTTTACTTCTGCATATCAAACCCTAGATTCTCTATCCTACTAAACGGGAAACCAAAAGGCTTCTTTGAAGTATCCAAGGGACTTAGAGAGGGTGACCCTTTATCCCCATTCTTATTTATAATTGTGTCTGAAGCCTTAGGTAGAATCCTAGATGCATCATGGAGGTCTAGCAAACTGACGGGGATTCAGATCACTGGGGGGATAGAACCATGTACCCATCAACAGTTTGCTAACAACACAATGATTCTATGGAAAGGATAGTTAAAAGAAGCCAAGGAAATTAAGAATATATTACAATCTTATGGGTTGGCTTCAGGAGAGATGGTAAACAAGGAGAAATAGGAAATATTCTTCTTTAATAGGAAAGCACAAGAGGAATACAAGATAGCTTCATATCTGGGGTACAAAATAGGTCATCTACCAATCTCGTATTTGGGGATGCCTCTGGACAAAGGTATCAGAACCGATAAACTTTGGGATCCTCTGATTGAAAAAGTAAGGAGGAAGTTGTCATCTTGGAAAGCCTTATGGCTAATAGGGGCAAGAAGATTAACCCTCATAAAAACAGTATTAGCAACAATACCTATTTGTCTTCTATCATGTATACCACTTCCAAAAGGGACATATAAGAAACTAACTCAAATAATTAGAGATTTCGATTGGAATGGTACAAAGGATAAAAACAAAATGAAACTGATATCATGGGAAAAGATATGTCGAGAAAAGAGTGATGGAGGCATGAGAATAAGAAAATTACTATGGAAAAATAAGACTTTAGGGGCAAAATTGGCATGGAGAATGTACACATCCTCAGAAGCCAAATGGGCCAGAATCCTTAGGAGAAAATACATATCACAAAATCAGAGAGAGGAAGTATTTAGGGAAACAAACCCACCCAAGGGATATAGAATCTGGAACTTTATAAAAGAAAGTCGATTGCTCATAGCGAACCACTTATCCTGGGATATTTGCGATGGTAAAACCACCTTGTTCTAGGAAGATTCCTTGGGGGGTTACCCCTCAATAGACAGTCTAATGAACACAACCGGCATAAATGACCAAATGAAATCTTTATGGGGTAATCATGTAAGGGATTATATGACATTGGCACCAGAATCGATAATGGGATCGAAATGGAAAAACATGCTCCCATTCTTGGTGGACAACAATGACCGAGAATTGGTACAAATTCTTGAGGGCAGATTAATAACACTCAGACTTGGGCCAGATGAGCTTATATGGTTGAGATCAAAGGATGGACAATACAACTGCAAAGATAGATTCAGAACCATATATGATGAGGCAAACAATATCAAGGACTATATCCCTAACACAATATATTGGGACAAATTCGGTCTCCCAAAAGCTGGCTTCTTTGCATGGGCGACATTTCAGGGGAAGGTCCTAACCATGGAGCAATTTAAACTTAGAGGTTACAAAGGAACCTCAATTTGTTTCTTATGCAAGAAAGATGAGGAAACAAATGATCACATATTCATAACCTATAACTGCACACAGAAATAGTGGTATTGGCTGATGGCACAACTAGGTTGGTCAGGTGCCCTCATCCCTTGCCTAAAGGATTGGCTCAGAAGTTGGCCAATCATCAAAAGGAATAGCATCTTCCATAATTTATGGATATGCAGCCCAGCAATAGTAATCTGGGAGATTTGGAAGGAGAGGAACAGGAGAATCTTCCAAGAGACAGAAATGAAGGTAGAAAATTTGATAGCAAAAATAGAAGCCTCCATCACAGAAACCTCCAATAATAGGAATACGACCATTCCACAATATGATAAGACATCTACAGACTGGGATAACTACATGAGAAAGCAGTGGAAGGGGATTAAAACCCCTCATTTCTTTGGGAAGGGGAACAGAGACAAGACTGATGGTAGAGAAGCATGCAAATGGGTTCCCCCAGAGATTGGATGGTGCAAACTCAATTTTGATGGAGCATCTAGAGGTAATCCAGGGGAGGCAGGGGCAGGATGTATAATCCACTCACATGAAGGGATATGTATTGGATCGAGATCTTGGTATCTAGGGAATGTTGGCATATGTGCAGAGTTTGATGACATGACGATATTGTATGTTGTCATTGATGTCAATATGCTGAAGTATGAACCAATATATTGAAGTAAGCAAACTGGCAAGAGAACCGGTATGATGGTATGAAGTGAACTGGTATGATGATGTGAACTGGTATATGCGAAAAGGTGAATCGGTATGTTGGAATGTGAATCTGTATATGCAAAGTTTGTATCGGGGTTTCATTTGATATGACTACCGGTTGGTAGTCTCGACTTCAGGGTTTCCGGTTGATGCATTCCAAGTCTGTGTGATTCGATTGACGACATCCTATGATGAGTTAGCATTGAAATGAAGATCAAATCATGTTGCCACGTCAACCTTGTGCACGTGAAGGATTTCCTTGAGGATCTTGCATGAAGAAGATTGATTCTATCTACCTCGGGAATGTGCAAAATCTTAGTAAACGGTGGAGAGCGTGTGATGGGTTATCAGCTTCCAGAAGCGGCAAAGAACGAATGATGCAGAATGTCTTGAGATTTATTCAGGATTGTTTTACCTTATGTAATGTGTTTAAACGGTCACGATTGGACCGACTATATTGTTAACCTAGATGCTTAGGGTTTTAGGTTTTTGCCACCGACCTAATTGTTGTCTATAAGGTTGATGATTATTCTCATTTGAAGTTGTTGGCATATGAATGTGTGCGAAGTAATTATTGCCAGACCGGTGCAGTGAGTAGAGATCTGCAGAGAGTGATTGCAGATGTAAAGGAACTGAAGTAGATCTGCCTTGGCATTGAGTGTTGTTATCAGATCAGTGTATTACCTGTTGACTTCTAACCATTTCAGCAGTTGAAAATCCCTTTACTGGGTAGCTTTAACAGGCTTTTTGTAAATCCTTTAACAGGGTGACTCAAAATCATTGAGTTCTTTAAATCCTCTGACAAGGTAACCTTTAACAGGGTTTTAACCTCTAACCAGGTATTTAGCCATCCCTTAACCGGGTGATCGCTAGCAGGATCGGTTCCTAGCAGAACCTGTTGTAAAGTCCTTAATCGGACTAGGCTCCTAATAGAGCAGACTTCAGAACAGTTCAAGAACAACTTGTGGGTATTCATCCCCACCGTGGTTTTTCCCAGTTGGGTTTCCACGTGAAAAATAAGTGTGTCATGTGTGATGCTTTTTTATGTGATGATTTAAATGTTTTTTGTTAAGCGGTAATGCAAGTTGATCCAGTGGTCATTATATTTTTTATGTATTACATGTTTAAGCATATGGGTGAAGTGGAAATGAGATATTAGGTTTTGTGAAGATCTAAGTGTTACTGGTTTATGTCTTTCACAGTCATATTGTGTTTTACCAGTATTGATTTGATTTAGATCGATGATGTTGTTTACCAGTTAGTGCAGTCTTTGCAATTTAAATTGTTAAAGAAGTTTTTGTGTGTATTGATTCACCCCCCCCCCCCTCTCAGTACCTATTGGCTATTTACTGTTCATCATTATTCATCAATTAGTGTCAGAGCAACCTCCAGGTCCTCTGTGCTATAAGCTTAACCGCTGGGGGAAAAGATCCTATTCTAATGATGAAGAGGGAAGGTCTTAAGTTCAACAGAGATAACTTTAAGATATGGAAGGCCAGAATGGAGATATACATTAAAGGCATGGGTGCTCAACACTCGAACTATGTTGAGAATACTTATGTTGTCCCTACCAGTACTCTCACCGATGATCAAAGAAGAGAAATTCAGGAGAATGGGCAAGTCATGGAAGCTCTTATCAGCAGTCTATCTGATGTTGAGTTTATAGATGTTCAGGATAAAGACAATCCCAAAGATGTATGGGATACTCTGGAATCTATCTATGGCGGTGATGAGCATGTGAAGCAAGCTAAGGAAGAAAGCCTTAGAGGAAAGTTTAAAGACATGCAGATGGTTGAAGGAGAGACCATTCAACAATATGGGATAAAGATTAAAACTGTTGTTGGAGACATCAAGAGTGCAGGAGGTACAATGGAGGATTCCACCATTGTTAGCAAAGTTTTGAGATCCTTATTACCAGTCTATGCAATAAGGGTTGCCGCTATTCAGGAGTTGAGATCTATTGACAAGACAAAGGTGTCCCTAGATTCCATCATTGCTAAGTTGACCGCATATGAGATAAACAATTGATGCTCTGTTAAATGGACAAGGTTAGCAAATGACAAACAACACAAGAAACCAGAAAATCGTTAGTGTTAGTTAACCAAAAGCTAATCTAAACAGGCATATCAAAAGAGATGTTAAAATCATGCTAATATATCTAACAAACGAAACAAAGATAATGAGGCATCTCCAAATGCCTCTTAGCATGCTCTTAGCTCCTTCTCCCTTGTTCCTCTCCTCTCCAAGTTCCAAAATACTGTAGCTCTCAGCAACTTTTTGCACTATGGATGCTTATGGAGGTTTGAGATTGAAATATTGCTCTAAATGTAAATAAAGAAGCTAATATTAAGCTATTGATACTAAGATGATTTATTTTAACCAAAATGACAATATATGAGTTTGCTATGCTAAATGCTCTCTAAAATGCCTATAGGTTAAATGCATACAAGTTTTCAGGATCTGGATTATGAAGAAATGGGCTCTATTTATAGGGAAAATGGAACAATGGATGGTTGAGATTGAGTAATCTCAACAAGGGTTAGGATTGAATGATTTCAAATCCATGTGAGGGCTTTCAACCCAATCCCAGGATGACAAGTGTCAATGTGAGATAGGTTGAGAGGGGAGGGAATAAGCATTAAATGCTTGATATGACCTTGGGATTTAAAGTCAAGGTTAGTTGAATGAATAAACTCTTTATTCAAAGAATAAAGCTTTTATCCAATGGATAAACTCTTGTGCAAAGGGCAAGAGGGATAAACATGGTCAAAGCAATAAATGTTTGGGGAGACAAGTTTGAAATAACCATAAATGGCTATGTAAGAGCCATAAATGGTCATGTAAGAGCCATTAGTGGTTTTGGAAGACTTTGGGGGTTAATTTGTTGAACACACAAAGCATTAAATGCTTTTCAAAGACTTTTGAAGTCTTTGAGAAGTGACTCCATTTTGCTTAGGAATGTGACAATAATTAGGGGATGGATTAGGCTAATTAGGAAGGGGTTAGAAGAATCTAGAAGGGGATTTTAGGAATGCAATTGGATTTGGTGGGTGAGGAAAAATAGGATTTTATTAAAATAAAAATTCATTTATTTCAATAAATGAGTGCAAGTTGCATTTGTAGGAAAATGCAAGTGGGGGGGGGGATAATGATTTAAATAAATGTTTTTATTTAATTTATTTAAAAGAGGAATAGGGGGATTTAATTAAATAAATAGATTTTATTTATTTAATTGATTGTGAATTTGATTTGATGAATTAATTAAAATAAATTGAATAATTTATTTAATTAATAGGAGAATGTTTGGAGATGAATTAATTAAATATTAATTTAATTAACTGATGGCTAGTGGATTTTTAATCAAATAAATAGCGAATATTTATTTAATTAAGCTGGACAGATTTGTGTGACTACATTTGCCCTTCTTTGAGACGGTGTGGTTTATCGTGTCGTTTCAAAGAAAGAAAAACTGGTGTGAAGAAAATGCCCCATAAAATGTAAATTTAATGGGTGGTATGCCCCCTCGAGAGATGGCCCGAAATTTTTTGAAAAATCGGGTGATCTCTCGAAAAAGAATGAAAATTGGCAGGGTGTTAGAAAAGAAGAAGTGAGCAAGACAAGTTTAAAATAGAAGAAAATGGGGGTAAAATGGAGAAATGGGGGGCTCGGGAAGTTCACGGGGACCACGGCGGTGAGCGGGAGGAAGTTATGGTGACGGCGAAGGGTATAAATAGGGTGAAAGGGGTGAAAACAGGATCATTTGTGACTGCGACCAGTGTGAAACCAGAGCTCTGATAGTGACCTTTTGGAAGAGCGAGCAGCAGTCAAGATGCCAATACCGATTACCGAGCACAGATTTGAGCGAGTCCGACGGTTCCAGCGGCCAGACGACTACGGACCAGTGGTACGCAAATTGAAATTTTGAATTTTTACGCATTTTTGATAGGTGTTTTACTGAGTCCAAGTCGAGTTGGAGCAAGAGCGTTGGAACTATGGTTCTGGCATTTTTGCTCCATGAACTAGCGCTACTGTGCTGCAATGGCGCTATTGCTCCATTGTTTGAGCATTTTTGAAATGTTTTAGCACTATTGTATGCAAGTTTAGGCGCTATTGATTAATAAGCGCTATTGAGGGCTTGTTTGAGCGCGATTGATCTTGATTAGCGCTACTATGTAGTTTTTTTAGCGCATTTGTAGTTTGAGCGTTGTTGGATAGCTGATTAAGCACTTTTGTTAGAGTTGTAGCGCTATTGTGAAGAAACTAGCACTTTTGTTGGTAAAATAGCGCTTTTATTTTAGGATAAAGAGATGCCCCAGTTTGGATGAAGAAAAATCTCCCGATGCCAATGATGGATGGATGGCGATGTGGAGTGGGAGTTATTTTAAACCATAGCAGCCCGATGAGACTTAGGTCATTAGGATAAATGCCTGTTGAAGTCTGGGTTGCCATGATTACTTACCTGTTGAGACCTGAAGATACTTGATCAAAGTATCTGTTGATAGTCTAGGTTTAAACTTAAGAAAGTTTGAAAACAAAACAATTGATGATGATGGATGAATGTCCATGTGCAGGAGGAGCTGGGCGTGTTGCAGTTACGCGAGCAACATCCTGCGACACAGGGGTTGCGGGATCGATTGACACAGGCGGAGATTGATTGCATTACCGCGACCGGGTTGTATGAGGTGATGCACATGCCTGTGATTCGTATGAATCACAGATTGATCACAGCATTAGCAGAGTGGTGGCATAGCGAGACGTGCACCTTCCATCTGGCACAGGGGGAGATGACAATGACCCTAGAGGATGTGTGGCGCATCCTGCGGATTCCGATTCGAGGGGAGCTGGTCATATATGACAGATCCTGGGGGACCCTTGCAGTTCAGAGGATTTTTGATGAGGACGTGTTTATTGATGATGACTCGATTGCCTAGGAGGAGATAGTGGCATTATATGAGCCTCTTCCAGCAGTCTTATCAGGTATCGTGGGAGGAGTGCTTTGTCCAGACAGGCAATCACATGGTTTGGTCATGGGGTGGGGGCAGGTGATCGAGATGATGGTTATCGAGGGGACTCGATTTGCGTGGGGGTCGTGCATGCTGGCACACCTGTACCAGGAGCTCCATGAGGTGGTTTACCGAGAGAGGGGTTCTTTAGCAGTGGGTGTGATGTTGCTGCATATTTGGGCCTAGGAGCACCTACCAGTGACTCGACTGGTGAGTCTGAGATTCCGTGCAGTAGATCAGCCGTATATGTTTATGTATAGCGGCATGATGAGTCAGCCCCACCTAGGGAAGTTAGAGTGGTGGCGGCGAGCATTAGACAATCTGGATGCAGTGATATGGCGACCATACCTGGAGTGTGAGCCATGGGATGATGATGCAGAGACATTGTCGTATGTGTTTATGACTCGATTCCTCATTGGGAGGACCTCATATCATGTGGAGAGACAGGTGCCCGAGAGAGTACTGAGACAGTTTGGACGGCAGCAAGGACTACCCAGTGGATCAAGAGAGTATGCTCGGGTTATTCGGGAGAGGTACGCATGGGGGCCAGGGCTACCGTATGATCAGGCACTGGCAGAGTTCCGAACAATGTAGGCGAGACCGTGGGACATACGACCGAGGGTCGTGGATGCAGGGGTTTCAGATGAGTACATGCAGTATCGGGCAGCGCACCCGATCTTACGGATATCTAATCTAGTAGAGCCGATCCCGAATTTTGAGGATGAGAGGGGATGGAGATGAAGGAGGGCAGGAGGTCGAGGACCGAGGGCAGGTGGAGGAGGTGGAGGAGAGGGTGGAGGAGGAGGAGGAGGAGGTGGAGGTGGTGGGTTGGGGATGCGGGTTCAGCGGAGAGGGAGAGGTGGACTGCCTCTACGGATCGCACAGAGACCATTGATATAGGGAGGAGTTTGGCTGGGTGGGAGGGGGATGGAGAGGGAGATCCCGATGGACAGAGGGGAGGGAGCTACTGGAGAGGGTGGTACAGGTGAGGCGGCGATGGTACCAGGGAGGGAGCCACTGGAGATCTTCGAGATCATATGATAGCACATTTGCAGACCCAAATAGAGGATTTGGAGGAGGAGGTGGTAGCTAGGGATGTGCAGCTATTTGCATGGGAGTCAGAGCTGGCGGTGGTATTGTGGGAGAGGGATAGTGTAGTGGAGAGATTGGTAGAGCTGCAGGAGAGAGTCCGGGTTGGAGTAGGAGCACAGGGGCCTACGGGGGAGGTGATGAGGGAGATGCGGCGAGCACAGGCGGAGATAGACTACTGGCGGGGTTTATATGAGCAGGTGGTGCCAGTTAGTCAGTGAGCTCTTAGCTATTCTCAGATGCGGTAGGCTAGATCAGAGCGATCGCAGAGGGTGCAGAGCAGTGGGGGTGTGATGGGTCCTCTACGGAGGGAGAGATCAGGGGATGCAGGAGTGAGTGGTGGTTCGATGAGGCCTCCATGGAGAGATGGATCGAGTGGTGCGGGCACCAGTGGTGGAGCAGGTGGAGGTGGTGGGACAGCATCTGGCCAGAGTGGCATTTGAGAGAGCATTTTTGCATATATGTATTGTATCTTAGATGGCTCTTGGTAGCCGATTGTGTAGACTTCATTGTACTCTGATATATGAAATGATATATATGAGGAGATCCCATATTTTGATGATATGCAGTTGATATGTATGGATGTTTATGCAGGATGATGAGTTATTGCTTAGATGGATATGTGTACATGTATGCATTTGATGAGATGTTTCTTATATGCATGTTTTTATGATGATTTATGATGTGGGATACTGACATATGAATGCGCGTTTATATATGTATGATTTGTTTGATTTTTGATGTAATGCTTTATGTATGTGATGCCATGATGAGGATGTATGCTTATGATGATTTATGAACAGGATTTTGGTGTTTCCTATTGCAATATAATGATGAGATGATTTATGTGATGATGTTAAAGCAATGGTCGAATGAATGATGTTTATGTATGGATATGCATCTAGATGTTTTTAGATTAATGTAATATGGATAAACAAAATGTAAAGTACAAATGTTTACATGATAATGTTTAAATGAATGCATATGTATAATGGATATATATAAAATGGTATGAACCAATGTTTGGAAACAAATGGATTTATGATTCTAAAAGCTTTAAATATGATTTTAAGTAAAAATGATAATGTGAGGATATTATAACTTATGGTTTTAATAACTGCACCTTAATGCAATTAAAAAGAGGATAATGAATGCAATGTGAATGAATCCTAAAATGAGCATAATAAGGTACTTAATAATGAACGAATGCACCTTTTAGCTATAAATGAATGTATGCAATAATAAATGATAAAGGATGATGAAATGATGATGGATAAATGATAATAAATGAATGCATAACAAATGATTTTAAAACAATCAAAATACAATTTGATCCCACGAATGAATCTAATTTTTTTATGATTGATGTAATGATGCAAATGATTTAATGAAAACTAATGTCAAAAAAGGAACTATATGCAATGTTAAGTTAAAAAAAGACATGAATGTACTTAATGCAAGATGCAACTAAATGCAATGATGATATGACCATGAGGAATGCAAGGTTTTTGAGACTTTGCATGATGCATTGATGATGTATCAGAGTACTCGGTCATGATTGTATCCAAGACCAGTTTTAATGGTCATTTTTGCATACAAAGCCTACATATGAATGAATGGGGGTGATATGCAACAGAATGCAAGATATAAATAGATGAGATGGAATGACGATCCATAATGCTCTATTTTCATCATTGAGCTTTAAAATGTTGGAAGAGAATACAAGCATCTTGACATAATGATTCAAGATGACCTGGGTATTCCTTACATGGATTTTATATAGCAAGTTAATACAAACGACTTGATATAAGGGTCAAGTCGACCAGAGTATTTCTTGCAGAACAGACAAGGATTATCTCCATTTATGCATGACTTGGATCGTCCTCCTTGATCTTATGCTGATCATATCCTGAGACAAGTGCATATCGTACTAAGAGATAAAAACCTTTATCCAAATTGGATGAGGGGGAAGGAACCAAAGGAAGAGCATTGCACCTGCAAACAAACAGTATATACATAAAGAATAAAGAATATGGATCCTTGGTAATGGTTCATGCCCATATGGTCGAGGTATACATTGTTGTCAGCAAGCCGCAATGATCTATGACTGCATTTAGCATAGGGTCACGTAGCTTGGTGAACTTCCCACGTAGACACCATTAGTACATGCCCTAGAACTTCATCGGAAATAATGCGCTGAAGATACATAAACAATGCTGAAAGATCTCGATACAGATAAACGAATGATGGTACTCACAAATCAACCAAGTATTTGATAGCTTAACATAATTTTCTTCTCAAAGAAAATTATTTTCTTGTCAAAGAAAACGTCACTTTTGTCTTTGTTTTGGTAAGGAAAGATGCATCCTTGTTTGAAAGACAATTTCTGATTTGTTGATGTGGATTGTGTGGTTTGATTGGTAAATGGTCATTGTGTGAGTATTATGTCACTGTCTGTTTTTGTATCTGTGCGGATGAATATGTACAATGTGTTGCCATGTTTTTGTGTGATTTTCGATGTTTTCTGATGTTTTTGGATTTTGTTGATTTGATTTCCAATGTTTTTTGATATTTTGGTGAGTGTTTTGAATGTTTTTGGATTTTGAATTATTTTGAATGTTTTTTTTGGATTTTGTGAGATAGTTTTAAATGAAGAACTTTAATGAATCACAAGACAATGTAGAATCCACTTCCATCAACTAGATTGAGAGGTATTGCCCCCAAGTTTTTAGACATCACTATAAAAAAAAAGCGGGATGTAGGATGCATGCAGTACTTTCTTGGATTTGTAAATGTATAACAAGCCATGGTTGATGGATGGATGGATGTATGTATGAAGTGATTGCAACAAGCCTAAAAGATACTGGAGCCATTATCTTTATGAGTGGCGCCTGTTTGCCAAGTTTTCACCATCGCACTTACCCAAGGTGCCACCGGAGTGGTTGTTCACCTTTTGGATGCATGATTTTTCTTTACTTTTTGAATGTTTTTGTATTTCTTCAGGACATTTTTCTGAATGTTTTTGGTATTTTCTGGTATGCAGGGGAGCCTGATGCTCTATACAGCTTAGGTATAAAACCTTTTGAGGTGCATGTTGTTGATTGGATCTGCAAGCGGTTCTCCTTCGGATGTAGCCAACTGATATGCCTCGGACCCGAATACAGTAGTGACAACATATGGGCCCAGCCAGTTTGATTCAAACTTGCCCTGATGTTCTCTATTTGGTTGGTTGCGAGGATTCTCTCGAAGAACAAGATCGCCTACCTCAAATGTACGAGGTCTAACTTGGTGATTGTAGCTTCTGCTCATGCGCTGCTGATAGGCTTTGAGATGATTGTATGCAGCTTGTCGCTTTTCATCAAGTAATTCTAAGTCTTGGAGGCGTGAGACTCTGTACGCTTCATCATCTATTAGATTATGCAAGGAAACCCATAGTGATGGTATCTCAACTTCAATAGGTAAGATAGCTTCTGCACCATAGACCAATGAGTAGGGAGTTGCGCCTGTAGGGGTTCGAATGCTAGTTCGATATGACCATAGTGCTGGATTCAATTGAACATGCCAATCACGACCGGCATCATTGACTGTCTTCTTTAGGATCCTTAATATGTTTTTGTTAGATGCTTCAACCTGACCATTGCCTTGTGGGTAGTAGGGAGTGGAAAAGCAGTGTTGGATATGAAATTTCTCACAAAGCTCACGGACATCTTGATTTTTGAAAGGAAGACCGTTATCTGTGATGATGGACATGGGGAAACCATATCGACAGATGATGTAGTTGAGGATGAATGAGGTGATCTTCTTGCCGGTGACTTGGGTAAGCGAAACAGCTTCGATCCACTTTGTGAAATATTCGGTGGTGGTAATAATGAATTTATGGCCATTGGATGAAGATGGATGAATCTTACCCACAAGGTCAAGACCCCATTGACAGAAAGGCCATGGTGTCGTGATTGGTTGCAGTTCCTGGGCTGGTGCATGTATCAGGTCGCCATGAACTTGACATTTCTTGCATTTTCTGACAAAGTAGTAGGAGTCTTTTTCCATAGATGGCCAATAGTATCCATTGCGCAGGAGTTTCTTGGCTAGTGACGGACCACTTGAGTGAGTCCCGTAAATTCCTTCATGGAATTCTTCCAAAGCCTTTGTTATCTCACCTTGTTCCAGACATCGAAGGAGAGTACCATCAAGACTGCGTCGGTATAGGGTTTCGGCAATAATGGTATATCGAGCAGTTTGGCGAATGAAAGTTTTTCGTTGGTTATTTGATTGGTTGGGAGGAAGGGTGTGATCGCGGAGATAGGTGTAGAATTCACCGTACCATGGGGATTTAGAACCGACAAGGCGACATATCCTTTTGGATTCGGGGATATCATAAGCGGGGATCCAAAGCTGTTCTACCAAGAACTCGTAGCGCGTTGAATTTTGTGGAAGATCTAGGAGAGATGCGATGGTAGCCATAGTGTTAGCAGCTCGATTCTGATCTCTTAGTATCTGCTCAAAAGTGATAGTAGTAAATGATGACTTTAGATTGTCCACCATTTGCTTATATGGCATGAGTTTATCAGCCTTGGTCTGATATTCATCTGTTGCTTGTCGAATGACCAGTTGTGAGTCGCCATATACTTGTAGTTCTTGTAATTTCCATTGTACGACGATCCTGAGTCCTGTGATCAAGGCCTCATACTCTGCTATGTTGTTAGTGCATGGAAATGTGAGCCTGTAAGACTTCGGGATTCTGTCACCTTGAGGTGTGATAAACAAAATGCCTGCCCCCGAGCCATGCCTAGTGTACGAACCATCAAAGTATAGTTTCCATGGTTGTGTTGTTGTAATCATGAATATCTCTTCATCTGGAAAATTGGAAATGAGAGGATGATCTCCTATGAGAGGTGCATCGGCCAACTGATCTGCAATAACTTGCCCTTTGATAGCTTTATGGTCTACATACTCGATGCCAAATTCACTTAGAATCATCACCCATTTGGCCAAGCGACCTGTCAATGCTACTTTGCTGAGTAAATACTTGAGTGGATCAATCTTTGCAATGAGTTGTACTTTGTGTGTTAACAGATAGTGCCTCAGTTTAGTGGCTGTTAAGATTACTGCTAGGCAAGCTCGCTCAATAGGTGTGTAATTGAGTTCATAGCCCACCAGTGTACGAGAGATGTAGTAAACAACACACTCTTTTCCTTCTGCATTATGTTGTGCCAGTAGTACACCCAATGTTGTACTTGTTGCTGAGATATAGAGTAACAACGGTCTACTTGGATCTGGTGGCATCAACAATGGTGGATTCATGAGATAGTCTTTAAGCATCTGAAATGCTTGCTAGCATCGGGCATCCCACTAAAAGCGGATGTTCTTGTGTAGCAGGTGTGTAAATGGGTGACACTTATCAGCCAGTTGTGCAATGAATCTTCGGATGGATTGAAGTCGTCCTTGTAATGTCCTTAGCTGACTGATATTCTTTGGAGGTGGCATGTCCATGATTGCTTTCACCTTTGCTAGGTCAACCTAAAATACCTTTGCTTGAGACAATGTATCCTAGAAGCTTCCTGGAGGTTACTCCAAAGACACATTTCTTTGGGTTGAGTCGAACATGGTATTGTTCTAGTCTATCAAAGATTTTATCTAAGATGTGGAGATGCCCTTCTCTGGTAAGTGATTTTGCTAGTAAGTCATCCACATAATCTTCCATCATAGTATGCATCATGTCATGGAAGATGGTGGTCATTGCTCTTTGATAGGTCGCTCCTGCATTCTTGAGACCAAAAGGCATTACATTCCAGCAATATGTGCCCCATGGACATGTGAAGGCTGTCTTATGTTGATCTTCTGGTGCAATCTTTATCTGATTGTATCCGGAAAAACCATCCATGAGTGAAAGCATGGCATGTCCTGCTGTCAAATCTACTATGATGTCGATATTTGGTAGGGGGAAGTCATCCTTAGGACAGACCTTATTCAGATCTTTGAAGTCAGTACAAATGCGGATGCCCCCTTTTGGTTTGCCGACAGGCACAATGTTGGAAATCCATTCTGCATAATCAATTGGCCTAATGAAACCAACATCTAGGAGTTTCTTGAGTTCTGTTTTGACTAGTACTGCAATTTGAGGATGCATCTTACGAAGCTTCTACTTGACAGGTTTGGCTCCTTCTGCTATGGTGAGGTGATGCATGACTAAATCAGGATCAAGCCCAGGCATGTCTGCATATGACCATGCAAAGTTGATCTGACACTTTTGAAAGAACTCTATAAATTTAGATTGTTCCTCTGGAGTGAGAAGAGATGCTAGATGTATGAGGTGAGGATTTTCAGGAGTCCCCACATTGTATTCGTTGGTTTCCTCGATGAGAATCGTTGATCGTTCCTGTTGTGCATTAACAGGGAGAATGTCAAACCCTTCATCCTCAGGCGCCTCAGAGAGGTTTTCACCGTTGGATACGCTCTTTCTTTTTACTTTTGTTTTTATCAAACAGTGCCACAGTGTGGTTTTCACTGGAAGATCCATGTTTTATTGTTATATTTTTGCAACTGAAAGGTTTGGCATCTGCCCCGAAGTATGTTGCGCTATTAAGTTCAATGGCGAATCCAGCTTTGTGATCCCCGCTTGGTAGATTATCCCTTAATTCCAAAAAGTCAATGATGGCCTCATCGTTTTGGAAGAAGTCAAGGCATGGGGGATTTGGTTGGTTCCATTCGATGAGTTCAGGGTGGATAATGGGCATTACTTCATCGATTAGGTTAAGTGCGTTAGATGTATCAGTGAGGGTTAAGACGTTATGGTGAAGGTCATTGATGGTACTCTCCCTGTCAGAATCAGGCGTAGGATGAGATGTAGGGTCTGTGGAAGATGTTTCCAGTTCAGGAACCCAAGTGGTCTTTATCTATGCTTCTCCGTAAACAAGGATGTCTTTGCGTGGTGGAGGTATGATGTGTCTTCCTCATCTAAAGTGTTAAGTTGTACAGAATCAAATTCCCACTCATGTGAGTCAGTTTCTGAGTCACTTTCCAGCATCCGATTACTATACCATACTGGGATGTCTTTTGAGTTAAATACTGTAGGTGTGATTGGTTGATGTACCATTGTAGTGATCAGTGTTGCAGGGCGGTTGATGGGTATAAAAGAATATGGTATTGGGAGTATTGGCAGTGTTGACTCAGTGGCTTCGGCTGGAACTGCTGGTGCCATAGATGCTGCTGCGGGTTCTGATACAGTTGTTGCTGCTAATGGTGCTATTGATGTTATTGCTATTGCTGATGGGATCACTGGTTCGTTTGGTGAGATGAGTGGCATTGGTGATGGTTGTGTTGGGGTTTTGGGCCTCGATGGGGCAGTTGTGATGGTGCTCGACGCTGCTTTGATAATGAAAGGTGTCCTTTTTGCAGTAGGCTGACATAATGGTTTGCTAGGTTTTCCTTTGAATTTGAGCTTAGGAAATATCTCATTTTCAAAGCCTAGGCTTGTATTACCTTTGGGTTTTAATTCCGACAACAGAGGTTCATGTCGTCCTTGTTTGCAATATCCCAAAGCACTCTGACCATCATACCCCATTCTTTGCATAATGAGGAGACCTTTGCCATACTGATCTGTAGGAAGTTTAACTTTCAGTATATCAGTGTTGATGGGATCTTTATAGATCCATTCTGCTAAGTCCTCATCTTGGGTTTCTTCTTCTTGACTCTTTCCAAGGATGAAGGGCGTCAAAGCACATGTGGGTGTGATTAGTGGTTGCTGGAGTACCTGCTGTGGTTTACCATGTGTTATAGGAGAAGCGGGCATCTGTCCCACACAAAAGAGTTGACTTAAGTTGTATTCCCCAAGACCTTCCTTTGCTATCTTCATCTTAAGCTTTTCTTGCTTGGGTATAGTGGTGTTTGAACTTGCAAGAGAGGCAGGACTTATATATGATGTGGAGGAAATAGCTTCTCTATTATTAGGAATGGTAATCTCTGGTTGATGGTTGATATTATGGCAATATGCAAAGGGATTTGCATCGCCCAGGATTGTGATCTCTACACCATTATGTGGGAACTTGATACATTGATGGTAGGTAGATGGAACAACTTGCATGGCATGTATCCAAGGTCTCCCTAACAATAGATTGTATGGTAGAGGAAGGTCCAGAACCTGACAGATGATGTGTTTTACCACAGGGCCCACTCAGATTGGTAGTACCATAGCTCCTTTGGATGACCGCTCTGCATCGTCATAGACTTTGATTGTGATCTTCTTACGAGGATCCACAGATTCAATGGCATATCCCAATGCTGTGACCAACTATAGTGTACAAATATTCAGGCCTACTCCATTATCGATCAAGACTCACTTGATCCTGTGTTGGTTGATGAAGCCTTCAATGTGTAGTGAAGCGTTATGAGGTTGTTGGAAGGAAGAGTCGTCACTTTCGGAAAAAGTGAGACAAGGTGATGACTTTAGACTTCCAACCATGGCTTGAAATTGGTTTGTATTCAGATTTGCAGGGATTGATGCCTCTTGGAGTGCTTGATCCAAGATAGTTTTATGAGATGGCGATAGGTGCAAAAGCTCTAAAATGGATATAAGCGCAGGGGTTTTGTCTAATTGTTCCACAAGATTGTATTGCTTTGGGATGGAGGTGGTGCCTTGTGGAGCTGCTTTTATGGTGACCTTGCCACGTCGTGTAACAACATTGCAATTTGAGTTAGGATTTTTGAAGGTTATAGTTGCAACTTGTTCATTGGCATCATACAGATGATTTACAGTGTAATTATACGCAACCTATGTATAATGTGTGGTATCAGTGCCTCACCTGGAAGTGGAAGGACCCCTTTGATCTTATGATGGAAGTGGATTTTTGAACATCAGATGATCATTATTTGTTTTTTTCAGGTCATGTCCTTCTATTTCAATTTCTCCTCGATCAATAAGATCCTGAATAAGATTTTTCAATCAGTGACAATTACTTGTCTTGTGTCCTCTCCCTTGGTGGAAATCACAGTGTTCAGTATCTCTCCACCATGCAGGTTTGACCTGAGGTTCATAGTTTGATGTTTTTGGTAGGGTGACCAAATTTTGAGAAATGAGTTGTCGCAATACTGTTTCAATGGGTTCCCCTAAGGGAGTGTATGTTCATTTTTGTTTTTGCTGACGAGGTCTTGGTTCATCATGAGATGTGATGCGACTTTGATTCGAAGGAACATTTGTGTTATTCTGAGGTGGACGATTTTGTCCTGCAAACCAAACCACCGGTTGTGCATTTTGGATAGTCCGGGCATCCACAACCCCATCATTGACGATATTCTTGTTTTTATTCCAGAAGCTTGGTTTATCGCTATTGAAGCGTGGGCGAGGACCATCCTTTGGTTCATTAAAGATTTTGATGAGTCCTTTCTTGATGAGTGCCCGTTCACATTTCAAACCCTTGGTGATCATATCATTAAAAGAGTCTGTGTCTTTGACATCCAGGTGAAATTCCATTTCTTCGTTTAAGTTGGAAATGAATATTTCCACTAGCTCTCGTTCAGGTAACTGAAGAGAACGTCTACTAGACATTTGGCGACATCGTTGCAGGAATACTGAGAATAGTTCACTTGGTTTTTGTTTGGTGTTGCATAGATCAGCCATGGTGATGTCGTGTTCAATATTATGGGAGTAATGAGTGAGGAATTTCTGGATAAGTTCCTCAAATGTTCTAATGCCACCTGATAGTCGGGAAAACCATGATGTGGTTGTTCCTCCCAAGATTTGGGGAAAAAGGTGCATTAGGTATGTGTCTTCATATGCCACTTCGAGACAAGCGGAATGAAATTCTCTGACATGATCGCGGGGATCGCCCTTTCCTCTATATTTTTCGAATTTGGGTGTTTCGAATCCTCGTGGAAAGGGTGGCATATAAAGATTCCTATCAAAAGGATAGGGACAGATGTCATTGAGTGAGAACTGGTTAGTTTTGACGCGACTATGAAGTTGTTGGGCGATATTCTCGACTTGTTGCCGCAACATCTCTATTTCATTTGGAGGAGGAGGTGGTGGGTTACCTCGAGGAATGTTATATCTGATGGGATCTCTACCTCTTTCCTCTTCATGGCGACTTTGTCTTTCTGATGCTTGTCTTAATTGGGCAAGATCAAAGTCAGAGGGGAGTTTTGCTCCTTCTTAAGCGAGCTTTAAGAAGTGAGCATCTGCATTGCTCCTGAGTATTTCGTCAAACAGTCTGTTAAAGAGAGGGTTATGCTGGGCCCTTTCTATTGTTGCAGGAGTAGGAGTACTTGCGTTTTCGTCATTCGCATTCCCTCCAAGTGCTTCTTGAAATTCATTGAGATTTTCCTCTTCTTCTTCTTCCATTTCTATTTCTCGTTGCCTTGATTGTGATCGGGTTTGGGCCATTTTGCTTGCAAGCTTTTGTTGAAGTTGTGTGAAAATGATGATGAGTTTTTGATGAAATGAAAGATTGATGGTTGGTGAATTTTGTTGCACATGGATCTCTAGCACTTTTAAGGTGGATGTAACCGAAATTCCTTCTTTGAATTGCTTGCTTGTTTGATAAGTTTTGATGTGATAAGGTGTAGAGAAATCTGAGATGTGTTACAGATTTAACTACCTAGTAATGAGAGGATTCACTCATGAACTAGTTTTAACCTGCGTAGATGTGTCTCTTAGGATGAGCTTATCCTAGATGTAGAAACAATCTAAAAAGTGATGTGATGTTTTTGATTTCAAGCAATATCTAAAAGAGAACTTGGGACAAGAACCTCTTAATGTTTTGAGAGTTGGGACGGATTGATGATGAAGTGATGATGGATGAAATGGATGAAAAATGTTTTCAACTTCAATAAAAACTTTGTGTTACAAATGGGACAAACTCTACCTCTTCCCTTTCGGGTGTTGGTGGTATTTCTCGAGCTGTGTTGTAGGTGATACAAACGTTTGGGAAAAAGTTGGGGTTAATCTTACCTCCTTGGTTTTTGTCATAACTCAAAGCTCTATATTGCATAAAAGCTCTGTGGTTCAATGATTCTGAATCAAATTCGTTTGTTTTGCCTTGAAGGTAGAGGCGCATGTGACGCAGAAAGACTCTATGTGAGACAAAGATTTGTCTATTTATATAGAAGAATCTCCTCCTTTTGATCAAAGCCTTTGAGCTTAATGGTCTTCTTTTCAAGTTGATATTTGATGACGCTTCTTCTTTCGCAAGATGTGAAGAATGGTCATAAAGTTTTTGATACTCTTGTTGTTTGCACTTTGTTTTTGATGTGTTTGGTTGGATGAATACTTTGTTTTTGGAAGTGATTTTCTAATTTTTCTTTGACAAGAAAACAAAGCAAGCGCACAAACACAAGAATGTTGCCTAAAAGGCACAAATGAGTATGGGTCTAGATCAACCCAATCCTTGGACTTTTATATGACCCTTCCTTTAGATGTATTTTAAGGTGTATTTCCAAAGCTTGAAGTCGGCTCAATTTGCACTTGGTCTTTAAAACGAACACACTTCAAACACTTTTGATCCCTAAGGTCAAATGGCCAGTTGTGATAAATTTAGCCCACATCTTGATATTTCTTCAACTTTGGTACTACATACCTTATGAATCCCGTCGTGGCAGGTAAGGATGTGATATACTAAGTCTTGCACGAGCATAACAAATAGATGATCCCTATGATGGGGGAGTCACCACTTTTATCAAGTCACAAGTGACTTTTCAAAAAGCTATGTTTCTACTCAAGGAAATATGTATGGTGAGTATCTTGGGAGCAAAACTATCTATGCTCTTGCACTAAATTATATCGCAAATATCCTTAATCAATAGAATGGGTGGGCTACTACTTAAAGGTGTTTAGTCATGTTTGATGTTTTTGGACATAAGTTCATTCTACAGTGACTCACTTAAGAGCCTTGTAACCAGTGGTGGGGCCCATTTGTCCTTTCGGCCAGTTACACTGTAGGAATAGCTGTACCCAAGGCTACAACTTTCCCTTTCACCTGATTTCTATAGCAGCTCAAAGGATTTACCGCGCGAGGTCGTTCCTAAGAGTGATGTGTCTCTTGGCAGGCCTCTCTTAAAAAGATAAAATTTTGAGTGTTACTAACACTTTTCTCTTGCACCTAGGACCACGAAAGCCAAGGGAGAGGATAGTGTGTGTTAGAAGTAGGACCACTCGACCAACTCTTTGCACAAGCGTGCCAAACACAAAAAGCACTTGTTCTTTTTAATCTACCATTGCAATGTGTTCTAACTATTTGGAGATGTTGCTCCAACAGTCATGGTGTTCGTTTTAACTTCAAAGGCAATATGTGTTGTAATATAGAAATTGGAAATCCTGGTCAACTTAAGGGAAAACACGTTTGCATGAAGTAAATTGCTTGCAAGAATTTTGAAACAAGTGGATTGTAAGTTTTAATTGCACCAAAATTTGAAGTGTGGCTTGTAAATTCTTTTGATGCAAGAAAAATAGAATTGTTGATTTTAATCCCCAAATGAAGTGTGTTTCCTAACTTGCAAGAAAACAAATGTTTGTTTTGTTCAGTTTTAATGCACCAAAAGATGAGTGACCCTAACTAGAAAGCAAGGAAATTTTCTTTGTTCAAGTTTTAAAGCACCAAAAGAAAGTTTGTGATTTTTAATGGTGAGTTTTAACCTTGCACAAACAACGACTGGTTAGTAAAATTCATGTCTAGGGGGGGCTTCCACAAGCCTAAAAACTTTCATTTTTTTCGGTTGCAAGGCCCTTTGTACAATGTTCTGTTACAATAGCGCTAGTCTATGTTTGAATAGAGGCGCTATTTAACACAAACGCGCTAAAAGAAAGGGAAAGACAGAGAGGCAAAAGCATTGAAACAGGGTGAATAACGCCAAAACAATGTCAAAAGCGCCAAAACAGTTCCAAAAGCGTTGATCTTAATACAATAGCGTTATTGTAAGAACAATACGCTAGAACAACAAGTATCGATAGCGCTAGAACGAGTTCAATAGCACTAAATTGCAACCTGTGTGACATTTTCAACATTCAAATATGTTATTAGTTTAAAAAAATTGATCTTTTTGGTGTTTGGATTCATGTCGGGTTCACCAAATGATGCTCTGTTAAATGGACAAGGTTAGCAAATGACAAACAACACAAGAAACCAGAAAATCGTTAGTGTTAGTTAACCAAAAGCTAATCTAAACAGGCATATCAAAAGAGATGCTAAAATCATGCTAATATATCTAACAAATGAAACAAAGATAATGAGACATCTCCAAATGCCTCTTAGCATGCTCTTAGCTCCTTCTCCCTTGTTCCTCTCCTCTCCAAGTTCCAAAATAGTGTAGCTCTCAGCAACTTTTTGCACTATGGATGCTTATGGAGGTTTGAGATTGAAATATTGCTCTAAATGTAAATAAAGAAGCTAATATTAAGCTATTGATACTAAAATGATTTATTTTAACCAAAATGACAATATATGAGTTTGCTATGCTAAATGCTCTCTAAAATGCCTATAGGTTAAATGCATACAAGTTTTCAGGATCTGGATTATGAAGAAATGGGCTCTATTTATAGGGAAAATGGAGCAATGGATGGTTGAGATTGAGTAATCTCAACAAGGGTTAGGATTGAATGATTTCAAATCCATGTGAGGGCTTTCAACCCAATCCCAGGATGACAAGTGTCAATGTGAGATAGGTTGAGAGGGGAGGGAATAAGCATTAAATGCTTGATATGACCTTGGGATTTAAAGTCAAGGTTAGTTGAATGAATAAACTCTTTATTCAAAGAATAAAGCTTTTATCCAATGGATAAACTCTTGTGCAAAGGGCAAGAGGGATAAACATGGTCAAAGCAATAAATGTTTGGGGAGACAAGTTTGAAATAACCATAAATGGTTATGTAAGAGCCATAAATGGTCATGTAAGAGCCATTAGTGGTTTTGGAAGACTTTGGGGGTTAATTTGTTGAACACACAAAGCATTAAATGCTTTTCAAAGACTTTTGAAGTCTTTGAGAAGTGACTCCATTTTGCTTAGGAATGTGACAATAATTAGGGGATGGATTAGGCTAATTAGGAAGGGGTTAGAAGAATCTAGAAGGGGATTTTAGGAATGCAATTGGATTTGGTGGGTGAGGAAAAATAGGATTTTATTAAAATAAAAATTCATTTATTTCAATAAATGAGTGCAAGTTGCATTTGTAGGAAAATGCAAGTGGGGGGGGATAATGATTTAAATAAATGTTTTTATTTAATTTATTTAAAAGAGGAATAGGGGGATTTAATTAAATAAATAGATTTTATTTATTTAATTGATTGTGAATTTGATTTAATGAATTAATTAAAATAAATTGAATAATTTATTTAATTAATAGGAGAATGTTTGGAGATGAATTAATTAAATATTAATTTAATTAACTAATGGCTAGTGGATTTTTAATCAAATAAATAGCGAATATTTATTTAATTAAGCCAGACAGATTTGTGTGACTACAAATTAAATAATCAAATTATGCATTTGATATATTTAATAGAAGAAGGGGTCAAATTTAATTGATTGATTGATTTAAGATTATCAAATAATTAATTAAAAGTGGACTATAGCGTAATTAATAAAATTAATTAGCTAGAAGGAAGGGACACTAATTAATTAAATAATACGTAATTATTTAATTGAAGGCGCTCGGGATAACTAAATTTAATTAATTAAATCAATCAAATTTAGGAGTCTACATAAGGAAGCCATTTGGCTTAAGCATTTGTGTTCAGATGTGGGGTTGAGTTTAGAAGTTAGTACAATTCTATGTGACAGTTAGAGTACCATATGCTTGGCAAATACCCCACCCTTTTACATGAGGACAAATTTCATATTGATGTCTAATACCATTTCATTTATGAAATGGTAGAGGATGAGAGGTTAATGTTAGAGAAAGATGATACTTTACAAAATGTTGGTGATATATTGATGAAGCCAATGAGCACATAAAAGTTTAGGTACCATGTTACGAATCTATGAGTCTCTTGACCCTTATAAATTAATTAACAAGTGTTGGTATTCCCTTTGCTCTTTCAAGGTGTCTGAAAAGTGAGAGAATGTCTGGAAACGTATCTCAACCTTTATCTAACAACAACTATATGAAGAATACACTTTTCAAATTATGAAACAAAAAAATAATTTATGGCCATCGACTTTATGTTTTGAAAAAATAAGAATTTAGGATTGTTTAATATCACTTCTAATTATGCATATTGGGTAAATCTTTTCAAGCTCTACAATTTAAAAAATATTTCCCAATTGTCTTATAGATAAAAAATGACAGCTTTGAGAAGTTGGGCCTCTTGCAATGAAAATGTAAAAACACATAGGGCATAGGAAATACTTATAAGAGGGAGTTACACTTGTCAACCAACTTATGACGTGTGTTATGACATGTCATAAGACATATTTGAATGGAGATAATGAAGCTAAAATAAAACACCCAAGTTGATGAGTGGATTATGACACACTTATGATAGGTGGAAGGAACATGCTATTTTTAGCTTATGAATTTGAATCTTGGGATTTAGGTGTTGGTTTTCTAACTAGGTATCTAGGTACATTTTTGGGTGGTTTTAGCCCATGGTTTTATTATTACCATTTGATGGTTTTGTGTATCACTTCTCCTATTTATAAGGTGCTTGAGATGGATGTATTGATTAGTGAGATCGTAGATATTGTTATGTTATTGCAATTACTCTAGATCTCTAGATCTCTAGTTGGCGATACTACTCTAAATGATTTCTCTACAAGTGTATTGTAATTATGTCTAGCTTACTAATTAATACATTCTTTAGTGTGTGGAATTATTCTCTTAAAAGTGTTTTTCCCATGTACACTTGTGTTGTGGTAAGATTTTTTTTAATGTTTTATACATTTTTTTCCTTTATGTAATTGTAAAGATCTAAAATTTACACAATACTCTTCTCTAAGATTAATTTAGGAAGCATTTCCACATACCTTGCATTGAGTTATACTATAGGCCAAGTTACAAACTATCTAGGCCTAGTTATCAAGATAAAACATATTCACAACAAAACTATCATTCTATCTGCTCTAACACTATGATGGGTACCACTTATAGTAAGTTAAGATGTAGACTCACCTCGACTCTCAATTTAAAGACAAACTACCTGAAACTCAATGAAAATGGACAAAAATGGGTGTCTACACTACCAGATCAATATAACATAACAAATTACTCTTACATTCTAATTTGATCCACTTATGCAATTAGAGTCATACTCTATAGTTGGGTCTTGCAGTCAGCTCTCATCGTACAAACTATCATCACACCTACAATAGATCACTTACATTGAGTTGAGTTATGACTTCCATTATTGAAAACTTGACCCCACAACTCTAAATGTACCCTCCCACCATCAAACACTTGATTAAATTATAATTAATTAAATCATAACTTACATTTAACTAAACCATTAAATTCATCGTCATAAACTCAAACATAAAACTCTTAAACACACTCTTCAACTACAAAATACTTAAAAATAAATCTATATTCCGAATAAATAAATAAATAACTTTAAGCTCACATCTCAAATAAAGATAGGTGAAAGCATCCAACTAGTGTCCCACATAAGTTTGGAACCTAGGTGGAAGGCATAACCACTCTTTAAAGGCACTTCTCACCATACACCACTTTAGGAACCTTTAAAGCTTTCACCTCTCAATGAAAGCTGCTGAAAGCTTTTTCTATGAAGGAAAAATACCCTAACTTGTTTAATTCATTCATAAAATATACATATATACATCATAATAATAAAAAAACATATACCGACGATGTTAACTACAACTCCTTTTTTAATTCTTCGAATATAATACATGATATACACAAAATATATCGTCGAAGACAAAGTCCAGGTCATTTATGCCGTTTCCTTCCCGCTATCTAGAGGGCTGAGTTTCTC
Organism: Cryptomeria japonica; assembly: GCF_030272615.1. Classification (NCBI taxonomy): domain Eukaryota; kingdom Viridiplantae; phylum Streptophyta; class Pinopsida; order Cupressales; family Cupressaceae; genus Cryptomeria; species Cryptomeria japonica. Next base: position 760,503,018 of record NC_081411.1, read on the forward strand.
AGAAAATCTACGTCCATAGCATTCATATTTCAAACCCTCTGACTTGAATTCTCACAATTAAGCTGGGTTAACAGGGCAATTCACAGGCGAAAAAATGTCGAAATTGCATGGATTTAGCAAATTGGGTGACCCAGATCTGGAGAGTGGAGGAACTCTTTATCCGGGTCTTTCTCTCGAAGACAATGAATTGCGATGGAGTTTCATAAGAAAAGTTTATTCAATCCTGAGCATGCAATTAATGCTCACTGTGGCAGTCGCTGCAACTGTGGTTCTCTATACGCCGCTCACTCTTTACATCACTGCAACTCCAGGACTTTTGATTGGCGTTTCTATACTACCCTTAATTTGTAAGTTTCAATTTGGCCTAGGTCTTATTTTAGGGTTTGAATAGTTCGATCTGTTAGAGATTCTTCTTTTCATGATTATGTTTTCTTTGTACAGAAGTTTAATTATGTAAGAATCTTGTTACTGGATGAATTTTCGTAGTGTGCTGTTATTTGTTGGTTTTCTCATCTGCCTAGTTTAGGTTTTATGTAAGCATTATATATACCCGACGTTTTGAAGAGGATTTCAGTTTAACTGTAAGATGCATCTATCCTGTGTTTTCTTGAGAATTCAATCGGACATTTGTTTGATTCCAAGCTTTTACTGTCTTTTATATTTAACCACTTGGAGCTTCTGGATGAAAAGTGGGCAATTCTTGTCATCGATGTTTCAGATTACACTTTTTGATCCATTGCGATGGACGGAAGTCTTTTTGGGCGTTTCCTAAGGGGGTCTTAAATTTGCTAAAAGGACAAGCACCTCATTTGCCCATTGAACCGAACCCAATATTAGTTTAAATTGTGTTTACTCCATAATTTCAAACAACTTAGTTGGAACTTTGTTTGATTTGATAGAAATTGGAGATTTCAAGCTTCTTCAGTCCTATATTAATATAAGTAAATAAGTACGGCCTCTGGACGAAAACTTTTTTATCACTTTTTTCATTCCAGGGCACATTTGCAACCTATCACAATTGTATTGATGAAGGGTACCTTAAATGTAGATGACAATTTTTTTCAGGCTTCATCCAGAAACCTAATTACTTTAGTAAAAGACTAAGTTGGTGTTCCTGGTACGGGGATGGGTACAGGTTCAGGGTTTGGGTATGCTTGTATGACATTTTTTTCTCCCTAGGTATGGGTACGGGTTTGCATATATATATTCAGTATGCAAACAATTTATAATTTTATATATATTAACAATTATGAAAATTGTAATACTCATAATTTCCAGTAAAAAAAATATTTAAATACTTCATAATTTGCAAAAAATGTATGCAACATGTGCTGCTGCACCCAAATGATGTGGGGACAAAAACTGGTTTGAATACCATATGCAATGGCCATTTGAATTGTCCATGGTCTAACGTGAAATTGCTATGACCCATTACAATTATGTGCCACCGTATATATGTGCTTGCTGGATTTGAATATTTTATATGCTGAGGCAATTATTAGTTTGCTGTATATTTAGATTTTCACACTGAAGAAAGTACCATTATTATCCAAATAATTGCACGCCAAACTATACATGTTCAAAAATTTTGTGTGAAGAATATAACAAAGATTAGAGTAAGCCCAGGACTCCAACACCCCTTTGCAACAACCCCAAACCTGAAACAAAGAATGGTTCATGAAGGCCCTTTGAAAGATGTATATCAATGATGAGACAACTTCACTCCAAGTTCAAATGCAATGGCTAGTTTTTTTCATCTTTGTGGTCCAAAATTTAGCAAAATTGAGGCAAAGACAAATAGGGCCAAATTAGCTCAAACAGATCCTTTTGGATGGTGGGCATGGCATGCTGAGGATGCAATAGAGTTGGGGATGCTTGCCATTTGCTTCCTTACACGGGTTACTATTTCCTTTGTTGTAGAGAGAAATTGATCCACATACTTTTTCATTTAGTTAGTCAGGAGGAATATGCTTATCTCTTAATGAGTGGAGAAGTTGGTGGTTGTGCATAGTACCTCGCTACTTTAGGAATGATAGACATTAGCAGCATGGTTTGATGTTGACCCCAAAGATGCCATGCAGATTGATGAGGAGGAGGCACAAGAGGGATTGGTTGGGGTTCCATTGGATGAGACTTTTCCCTTATATTGGGAGTGACTTTGATACAAACTTATTTTGATTTAGGTGACAATGGGGCAGAGACATAGAAGCAGCAGATCCAGTTGCCCATGTTTTTGATTTTGTCATTCTGTAGTTGTAGCCTTTTGGGCCTTTGGCTTTTTTATATTTTCATAAACTTGTATGTGCCTATTGATGATGAAAACATCAATGACTAGATATTGAAATGTTGTTAATGTTGTTAATTTGTGTGTCGACTCTTGAATTCTTAATTCAGCTCTTATGCTGAATAATATGGTTATATAATGAATATGGTAAATGCCTCATCATGTGAATATTTGGAATTTTTTATGTTTTTAAAATTTCCCTATTTTTTTCAATTGCCGTCTCTGCTAACCCCTGAAAAATGTCCTCTCCCAGCCATCTTGGGAATGCACCCACCCATCCCCTGTTGTCCCTATCCTGGAAAATTGGTAGAACATAGGATATGTATACTTGTTTGTTCAATTCAACTGTGTTAATTGGGACTGCCTTTAATTTTGTGTTATGCTTCAACAACATTCTTTAGATTTGTTATCTACCGCATCACCCTTTGCAGCCTTGCTATAGTGGATCACATTCTTTTTTATAATGTTTCACATGTCCTTACACCATAACTTTGCTTAACGTCAGCTAGATTATGGGATTTGCTAGTTGCACTGGAGGTATTTGAGTCTAGGTCAGTATTCCATTGGTGCCCCACATCATCATTAGGTTACAAATTTACAATCTTTTGATGTTGTATAGACATCTGTGATGGTATTAGTTAAAAGAACTTAAAACCATAGCAACAAAAATCTTTTGGGGAAAAAATTGGCAAACCAAAAGTATAAGTTTTTTACAAAAATTGGGAAAAATCAAATTTAAAGAAAAAACATAAGAAAAGGTAGAAATAGTCCAAAACTACTTGTTTTTTAAATTAAAAGGCATTTCCATGGCATAGAGATATAGAGAGCAAATAAAATAGAGAGTTTAATCCATGAGGCATGAACTGTAGAAAATATATATTTGTTATATATATTGAATGTTCATATCACTGATTACATTGCAAAGAAAATTATCAGTTGTCTGCAACACACAATAACTAGTTGTCTTTTAACTTCATATAACCATGGCATATGACTTTTTCCTCTTCCTATAGTATTGATAATTGAATATTGCCACATGTGAGTTTTTAACTCCATCACATCTCTGTTGTATATGTCCAATTTCTGATAACTTTTGGTTTCAGAGAACATAATCCAAAGACTTCATTCATTAGACCCTTGACACAAGAGTAAATAGTAATACCACTTTTTTGCAGAATTCATTGGGCAGAAGGTTTGGGAGAAAGAGGTCACGAATTGAGGATTATGTAGCAGTTTTAAGCCTAAACAAATTCATCCCCAAGAGAACCATAATGAAGGATACAAACATAACCTTGTACCCTTCCTAGATGTAAAACTATCAGGGGCATGTGATATCACAAGGGTTGGATAGCTAGTTTTGCAAAGCCTTCCAGGCTATCAGAAGAACTGCCAAGCTCAGTATAAGGAGGACAGACAAAAATAAGAGATGGAACAAGCAACATGAGCCTTTACAAGCATATAACACTTCGCTAAAATGGCTCACTGGCCCAATGTTTGAGGTCACAATTAGAGGATCGTTGGTTCATTCTTGATAGACATCTATCATGTTGGTTCATTTAGCAATGGTCAGGTTAATAATGGTTGATAATGGTTTTGGAAGAGTCTTGTTACTGGCTGTTTTCTTCTTGTTAGTAATGGATAGCAGTGCATGTAATAGATGACATTCGTATGTGATGGATGGCCTTTGTAATGGGCTGGTCTGGGTATTATGTAAGAGTTCCTCTTTGTGATGGGTGGACTGGTTGGTTAGTCCTTTGATATATGTTTTCTCACTTGGTCCCAATTTGCACTTTAGAGCTGGTCTGATGGTGTTTGTACTTTGATGCTCCTATGCTATATTTAATATTTGTATACTACTTCCAATATTTATTTATTTTAATTGTTTAAGTTTCACATCACATACTAATTCTAACATATTATGAAGTCCCAAATTTATTGATTAAATATTTAAATTTCCAATGATTGATTACAAGGAAATCATATGTGCTTCAAATAAATTTAACTTCAAATGATTTTATTTTCAGTTGTACCACTAAGGAAATTTCTATTGTCAATGTTAATTCACCTAGTAATATTTAATGGTAATAGAGGCAAGGACTCTCAAAATCTGCTTAACTGTAACATTGGGGAATTGAATTAAGAATGCGGATTTGAGAGTTCAATAAAAATGTTGAAAATTTGAAACAAAATGTTGTTGCCAAAGCCAATTTCAGAGACAATAGCCGTATTAATATCCATGGCAAAATGGTTTTCTTAGGGTATTGATTAAGTTGGAAATTGTTGGAAGTAAAGAAAACTTTCTAATAACCCCCTCGAGAAAAGGGAAAAGGCAAAAAAATGGCAGATATTACTGAAAAAAATGAGAACTCCCCGCAATGGGGTGAGAAACGGTACGGCTGTCTTACAGATGGCCATATGAAACGGAAACCACACTTCATCCCTCAGAATGCCATTGTGTTTCTGGTAACAGAGGTGCTGATAAAATAACTTTTTCACAGTTTTTTAGGGTTTCTGATATGGTGAGAGTTTTTTTTTGCAATTTTTATGCAATTTCAATGGCAAAATATTGTTGAAAATTGCAGTCAAAGAACCACAATTTTTTCTGCCCAAAAATCACGGCAGGCCCCAATTTAAAATTGTCACTTTTTGGGGCTTTATGCTTCTCTGATTAAAACTGTACTGGCAGAAAAAAATTATGAAATTTCTTTTAAACCTGTCTGATTTGTGCCGTTCAAATACGCCTCTCTGCACATTTGTCAGTTCAAAAAAAATCTCTGTAATTGAAACAATCTGAATCAACTTTGAGTAATTCAAAGGGAAAATAGGAGGAGAACAGCTATTTTGCCTGGATTTTTAATATTACCTTTTTTTAAAGTGCCATTTTTCTTTGTATTAATCCCAGGTAATTTGAAAATGCTTACACTTCAGCAAGATCATGTCATTACCGTATAAGTGTTGGGCTACTATGGTTAAAACATATTTATAATGTGTATTGGTTAAAATTTGTGGTTACATTCATGTATACAGTGGGGAATTATGTTATTATTTGCACTTACACAACAATATACTGATGATCAACCAGTCTGATGGGTCATGGTCTGGGGGAGAGGTGGATCAGTTGCTTTGATTTTGATTTTAATTGTTTTCCAATGGTAAATCAAGGCACAAGGCTAGGGGTGTCCAATATTTGATGTTTGTGCAAATCCCTCAAATATAAGAAGAATGGTATTTAAAGCTTGAGAGCACTTTTTCCATGCTCTAAGATACTGTGGGGATCTGTTGGCTGAGGAAAAATCATAATAATGATAAATGAGTGAGAAGTTAACCCATACTTTGGTTGCTGAGGGACAATGAAGGACAAAAACGGATTTTATGTCCATAAACTGTAGTGACCTACACCTATGACAGGAACCATATGGCTGTTGAATTTTAACAACAATAGTCATGTTACAACAAGTTTTATTTGCTGCACTGGCTACCGAGCAATCACATCCTATCAAAGTTCCTTGATCACCAACCTCCTAACTTTGGCTTTTGTGTTGTCTTCTACTTGATTACTCTTGCACCTGAAGGTCTCCATTTGACATCTGAATTGCTTCAAAAGTGCTCAGTTGGAAATAAGTCTTTGCAGGCAAGGAGTTTTACACCGACAAGCAGGCTGACAACATACCCCTTAAGATTTTGATTATGGCAACTTATAATTTTTATAGGCAATCAATCTTTCAATTGATATCTCCTTGTCAACTTTTGTGGCAATATTGAGTACCTGTCATAGTTATAATCATAGCTCTAAAACTTGCTGGGAACTAGCAGAACTTGTGAGAACGCATGAGCTAGAAGTAATCAACAAGTAACTCTCCAGAAACATGGCAGGTGAGATTTTGACAATTAATTGTGAAGTTTTGTTGAGTTTTTAGTCAAATATTTGATGAATATGCACGAATCTATCAGAAAACTAGCCAGCCAGCAGAATTTGTTTTTTTATATTTTTTCTTAGATATGGATTTGAAGGAATTTTCAACAATTTTCCTAGGGATTTGTTCTCTTCATTTTTTATGCTTTTAAACAGTCTTGCACTTTGTTTAATTTTATTTTATGAATATTTGTATAGTTTTAATGTGCTCTGAGTTATGCTGAGTCCTGAGTCTGAGTCAAAACTTTGGGCCACTGAGTTTTTGCCGTGTCTGAGTATTAAAACTATGGTTATATATACAGGAAAAACAAGAAAGTGTGAACTCTTTTTGAGTCTATTTTTACACCATGTCAAGTCTTATTGTTACAGGCTAAGTTACCAGTCTTGGTACTGGTTCAGGTTTGGGTTTGCTGGTTCCAGAAAAAATAAATTTGAGGGTTGGGTTTGTCCATACAAAAACATATAAAAATTAAATATATAAGAGTTTTCTTTAAGACATAATAATTTAATATTAGTAAAATAAAAGAGTGTCTAATATCCATTAATAGAAATATAAATAAAAAATAAAAAATTATAATAATATGATTGTATATATATAAGAAATATAAAAATACGTCAATGTAATATATATATATATATAAAAATTAATACTAGCATATATATCTTAAATAAATCTATATAAAATATGTTGAGAGAGACGTTTGGTGCACTTTTATGTGAGATTGATTGAAAGATAGGTGCCCTGAGAAGGATATCTCTCAACATATTTTATATAGATTCATTTAAGATATATATATATATATATATATATATATATATTTTGATGGTAAGTGCTATCATTAATGGGGATAGCTCCCTATATTAATTCAAAAGGAGATTACATAACAGTTTGCCTTCAACATCTAAGTCTAGACAGAAACAAAAGCTAAACAACCCAACCACCACCCTGAAACCATAATACCCGAGCTTATACATTCTAATAAGGCACGACATGACCGACCAAATACAGATCATACATCACCATTGATAGCTTGCATAATGACAGCTGCAAATTCACCAACATTAATCACAATTTCTGTTGACTGGTCAGGAAACCACCAATCCTCTGAATTTGTGAGCCTTCTAAATGGCATAATGTTGCCATTCAGGACGGCACAGCGGAAGACCTCCTAAGCATTTTCACCGAATATCCTCTTTTTCTCCCTCTCCTCTTCTTTCTCCAGTCTCCGCCTCTTAGCATTATGCTTCTCACTGTTATCCTCATCCTCACTCCCCTCATTCTCAGACTCCTCGACCTACTCCTCCGAGTCCGTGGGCAGGAATAATTCTGGCTGAAAGTATGTCTTTAGAATACTCACCTTGGGCTCCACCGGCAGACTTAATATGGAGTTGGCAATACTATCATTGACAGATTTTACAAAGCCATTCAACACTTCGACAGCTTTCTCCCTAGATTCAATAACATCCACTAATGGCATCAGCACAGCCTCATAAATGAGTGAATCACACCAATGTCTGTCGAAGGTTAGCGTAATACCAACTAAACCTTCAATAGCATCGTACACATACTCCTCGCAGGTGAACAAATCTCTCACTTGCACTCCCAGGGTTTCTTCACAGTTCGAGCATCCAATATTGCCAAAGTGCGCCATAACAGAAATAGTGAAAACCACCAAGTTCTACCACTTTCACATCCAATAATGCCGGGGTTTGCAATGTAAAGCAGATTATATAGAGATTTCTTGTTCTAGATGATTCGAGCACAGCTATCGTTTCCATTCAGCAAGCCCGAAAACTTCCTTCCTTGTGAATATCTGTTCTCATCTGCAGTCGTGCTGGATTTTAATAATCACATTCACCACAGGCCGCTGTCGATGTGCAATTTGATAAGACAAATAGCACACATTTCACATGGTAATTTGGGCCATTTCTTCTACTGTCACCACCTACCCCACTTCTTCTGACATGCAAGTATGAGACTTATCCGATCCCCTCACGAGTCCAGTCCTTTGTATCCTTCGCAATGAGATCCGCAATCTCTGAACTTGCAGTGTCAATAGTGATTATGACATTCTCCTTACCTGTGCTAACTCCAATATTTGCTAAGTGATCAGCCACCCTATTGCCTTCTCGATATGTGTGAGATATTTCAAATATAACGATTGCATGTAATAAAGATTTTATGCGAGGAAGCCACTTTACAAGTTTCCAGTTCTGGAATCTGGAGTTTATAACACCGTTTATGATGATCTGGGAATCCCCTTCGATTTGGACATTTGACAACCCTTTCTGTACACATAATTGTAAGCCTGTTTCAAGAGCTCGAATCTCGGCTTCATTGTTAGTGGAACTACCAACGTACCCACAGGTTCCATATATGAGTTTCCCGGTGTCGTCTCAAATAACAGCTCCAATTCCAGCCTCCCCAGGGTTACCTCTACACGCCCCATCAAAATTCAATTTTAACCATCCTTTGGGAGGCCTTTCCCATTTGATAGCTCTCCTATCAACTCTCTTTTTCAGGCAAGAAGTTCCCCTCTCCTTGAGCGTCCAATTCTTTTCCATTTCTTGGTCCCAATCAGTGTACCTGACTTTTCTGACATTAATTGACTTTCCATTTATTACTTCTTCTATAGCAGCCTTGAGGCCATCCAAAACCTTTTCGAGAGGTCTTGCAACATCTCTGAATATTCTCTAGTTTCTTTCCTTCCAGATATGCCAAGATTCATTTAAGATATATATGCTAGTAGAATTACAATATAATTATATCAATATTAATATTTGCAATCAATATTTTAAGATAAATATAGATAGGTGGTAAATTATATTTATTATAAATATTAATGGTAAATAATATTTATATAACATTATTATAATAATAATTATGTCAAAATTAAAATTAAGTTTTCCATTATAATTATATCAACAGAATATAAATTCAAATATAATTATATTTAAAATAAATTTTAACATCAAAAATATTAATATTAATATATTAATTATTTCATTATCCATGTTTCTTTTTGAAGTTATTCTATTTATTGAAAATTTATTATGTTAAGTTTTTTACTTCTAGCCAATTACTTAGGTCTGTAGAGGAAGAAAAATAATAAAAAAAATTGTGAGCTTTATTCAAAATAGAAAACCTATTTTTTATGTTTTATTTTAATTGACTTGTTCTTGGGCCATATAAGATTTTTAAGAGTTTAAAAACAGTTTGCAATAGAAAAAAGGATCTCTTTAATTATAGAGATTGAATGTGACAAGGTTTTCAAATTCGGAGGAGACAAATGGGGTGACAACGATAAGTAAAAAGAAAATAATTTAATATTTGCTGCATTGGTTCAAGTTCTAGAGTAGTGTACTCTGTTTCGAAATAATTTATGACTATGGGATTATAAAAAGAAGTTGAAAGATGCATATGGATTTTTTATATTGGATGTGTGGAGAATAGAATGGAGCTCAAAGCATGCACCATAGTTTGAGGACTCAGCAGCCCAAAATTTTGACTCGGACTCTGCAAAAAGCTTGGCACAGTCTTGACAAAAAAAAACATCATATTTACACAAAAGATAAGAAATTAATACATTTAGATAACATAAAAGTTTAATTTGACTATCAATTTGTCATAATTCAAACATTACACTTATCTGATCCTCAAACTCTCAGAATTGAAAATCTCATAGTTTCAAAGTCGAACAATACACTGTAATACAACAAAATTATAAATAATATTAATAAATTAATAACCAGCATTATAGCTGTTTACACATGACAATATGTCAAAATGTAAAAAACAACCAATCTTCGTCTTTCCCCTCCTAGTGTATTTTAATGTACAAGTCACTCTGGAGTGTTTAATTCTACCATGTTTATCACCTCGTCCAGATATTAAAGTAAAAACAGAAAAAGAGTTGCTTGGTCACACTCTGACTGCTGCTTCATGTGCTCGGATTTGTCCTTAAATTCTTGTTGAAACTTTTTTTTTTCTCTCGTTAAGTTAAGTAGTAGGTTAAACATTCCACTCTTGCATTTTTTATTTAGATTTCTGCCATTTCCCTCTCTTAGATTTTCTTCCAATGGTTCATTGAAAACTGACCTCGTCAACTAGACAAATTTAAGGGCTCTTTCTAGATTTTTGATAGCTAGTGCGACTTTGTTGGACCATTGATTGCCAGATTTCTACCTAACATTTCCTTAGGATGAGAAATAAAGCAAATTCATTAGACAGGAAGAACTATAGATCACAGAAATACAGAAAAAGTAATCTTTGTATGAAAGATAATGCTTTAATTGGATAATTGCCCAAGAGTGTACCATTATTGTTTACAGATGCCTTGTAGTGGCACATGTTTTTAAAGTTTTTGGTATAAATTTAGGGCTAAGACATAAATTTTGCAAGTGATACTTGGGAATTTTTTATGCAACCATACATGATTTTGTCAATACTGATTTCTGTTTTGTTCTCACTATGTGCATTGGTAATTGTGTGTGTACAGTGATGTGCCCTTTGTACTGCTATCATCAGAAGCACCCAGTTAATCTTGTGCTGCTGGGATTTTTTACCGTGTTTCTAAGCCTCACAGTTGGCATATCATGTGCATACACGAAAGGTTGGTTAATCCATTCATATACCTAATCATAGCCTATTTGCTTGTTGTCAGTGATAGAATAGGAAGTAAAGGCATCTCTTCTTTTTGTGTTTGCTTTGTTATTTTAGAAAGTGATTTATATCTGATGTTTGAACATGAATACTCAGGAAGGATTGTTCTTGAAGCTTTGATACTAACAGCAGCTGTGGTCTTCTCGCTTACTGGCTACACGTTCTGGGCTTCCAAAAAGGGCAAAGATTTTAGTTTCTTAGGCCCAGTTCTCTTTGCCAGCCTTCTTGTCCTCTTTCTGTTTGGTTTTATTCAGGTTATGGACTCTTTCCTTTTGTTTTCCTACCTTTCTTGTTTTCTTATTTTCTAGGCATATAAATCCTGGTTTATTTGCTTCATCTTAATTTTGTGGACAAAGAAATTTAGGTCCTTAATCCTTGGTTTAACTTTAAACAGTGCTGTTTTTTCTATCTGGCAATTGAACACAAATTATGTGCAAACTTGTATCATCCACATCTGGGAAATTTGTGCTACACTTTAGGCCTGTGTCTGTTCTGTCAGGAGGTGAAGGAAAGATGAAATACATGAAACAAGTGCAGTGCAGATTGATTGGGATTTAACTTAGTTCACTTAGTGTATGGGGAAATACATATATCTGCACAACCTCACCAGACGATCTGTGTCTCAATTTTCTCTCTACAAGGGCTATCAAAAATTCCAGCAATCAAAAAATTAAAGTAACATGGTGTCATGGACTAAATTCATTCATACCAAAGGACGTATTTGATATATTTTAAGTAGCCATCTTTTAAATTTGAAGTTTGTCAGCTATCATATTCTGTGTAGCTTGAATCTGACTTTTATTTGTCCTAATTGTAAAACTCCATGAGCTTTTAGTCTATCTATACTTGTTGGCTGCATAATTATTTCAAATAAATTCAGTTGAGGTCTGTTTTCCTATCTTTGTCGCAAGACTATATAATAAATGGCAGAAATTGTCTTATGGCAAGTTGGTAACAACTAGAATCTATAGCATTAGTATGTACCGATGGCATTAATAATGGCTCCCTCTGCTATAAATATTTCCCGATCACAAGTTCTTTCTGATTATGTGGTGGAGGCCTCTTTATTCATGATGCTTGCTTCCTTGCATCAACCTAGTAGATGCTTGTTTGCAGTATTTGAATAGGCTAGATATTTATTTACCCCTTTATGGCATTCTGGAATGTAATACATTCTTAAAGCTCCTACAGACTAGACAGGTAGAGGAAATATGCATGCTAATAAATAAGATAGTAGTACCTTACTAACCTATATTACATTTGAATTCAATTGATAAGGCAAGATCTGGAAAACAAAATGAGCAATATATGAACTCACTTTGCTAGCCATACAATAGGCTCAGAGATTTATTTCAGCACCAAGCTAAGTAAACTTTTTGAGGCACTTGGTTAAGATCACTACTTCTGCAGTGTGATGTCATGTGGTGTTATTTTACTTCTGCATATTTGGAGTTGCTCGCTTTTTCATGTTTTGCCATCTGCTAGGGATTAGCCCTTGCATTATGACTGCCATGGTACAATAAATTTTATTAATGGATACTGTTCCATGTTGAGAAAAGGTCACAAATGTCGGCTTTTGACACAATATTGAGAAAGCAATTTAATCTGGCTAAAAACCTACCTTTTCCAGCTTTTCCATGGTATCCTATAGTCCTGAATCCTGTCTCATTTGTCCATTCTTCTGAGATTGGACCCTTGTGAATTCTTGATGAATGAGATGAAGATTGACGCATTGTGAATGGTTGTCTAGGCCTGCACAAAAAAAAATGAAGAAAATATCTAGAAAACATTTATGCTTTTTAGTTTCCTATCTCATTTATTGCCCACTTCTTTCTTATAGATACATTGAAATGAAACATATCGTACAGTTAGTATCCCTGGCTTGGTAAAGGTAGCTTTATTTTAATTGATTTTCCCATTACCTAAGGCTCCATGCAATAACTCTTACGCAACAAACAATGTGTGCTCATATATGATGTTAACTGGTAATTGTATCTGCTGTAGATTTGAGGGATCGGTCCTTTTCATGGATGGCCAACTGGACCGCATCTTATATGTTAACTAATTGCTTCTGTTTTCTAAGTTTCTTGCATATTGGGTTGATTGTCCTAAAATACATACTAACTGACAATAGTAACTTGTATTTACTCTGCAAGCAGATTTTCTTTCCCCTTGGTTCTCTCTCGACAACCATTTATGGTGGAGTGGCAGCTATCATTTTTTCGGGATACATTGTATATGATACTGACAACCTAATAAAGAGGTTTACTTATGATCAGTATGTCTGGGCTTCAGTCGTTCTCTACTTGGACATTTTGAATCTATTCCTGTCCTTACTGCAATTATTGAGGGGAAGCGATTGAGGATCTTGGCATAATCAACATTTTGCAGAGTCCGGAAGATTATTATGAAAAGTTCATAATAGTGGAATATTATTCTAAAATAAGCAACTGTATTAGGTATTATACTTTCTCTTAAGGTTGTTCCTTGTGGTAACACAACTGGAACTCTACCAACTTGACAATGGTTCAGAATTCTCGAGGGACAGTTTGAGAGACACAATTAAGTTTTAGTGTTCAATTTCTGTTAAAAAAACAAGTAGCAGGATGTTTGGGGCATAGTGCCCACAATATGTATATCTTTGTACCTGACATTTATTTATCTGCATCTTCTTAACATTTATGACTCAAAGCGGTACATAGATCTTTATCTATTGGTTATTTTCTAATACTAGTGTGTTTGATAGGTCACATTGTTTTAAATGTAGCCATATTTGTAAGAGTATCATATCTTAGTCGAGTGCGAAAGAAATATATGGGAATGCACTATACCATGTTATTATGTTTGGTGACTGGATATGTGTACTTAATTTTTTGCAACGCTATGTACTTAATTTTTTGCAACGATATTTACAGAATATTTAGAATATAAAATGATACTGGTGTGTTTTCTCATTTCTTATTACCATCAGCAGATGCTTTGTCATTATTTATTTTTGAGAAACTACTGAGCCACACTAGAAGAAAGCTGCAAAAAGGCTGAGTATGTACTTTTATCTTTCCTCTTACATCATACTTAATATTTGGTACGACTTGCATCATACTTAATATTTGGTACGACTTGCATCCAAAGAGGGAAACAAAGTATTTATGATTGGTCACTTTTTTGTAAACATTATCATTAATTGCAGAAGTGCCTCAACTCTGACATGTTTTGACTATATGATGCATTTTTTCTGTTGTAACCTAGGGACGTCGGTGTATGGGTACCACTACAGGGATAGAGACAATGATAAAGTTAGGGAACCCAAGTAAATGAGTAAGGATACGACTATATATATATATATATATGCTACTGTTGCCTAGTAACTATGATTTTCTCGTTAGCATTGGTAGCAGTGATTATCAACAGTTGTAATGGTGAAGCATTCAAGGGGCTTGAGTAACGCTTACCAGAATCTCAATAATTTTTAATTCTGTTTTGTATAAGTGGTTTGTTAGCTTGTCCTTGTCTTCTTTCATGTGTAACTGCGAGAAGGATGGTTGCATTTGTTATGAAATGCATGCTAGTCGTTAAATATGGTGTCACAAAACTCTTTTATTGATGGTCTTCATCAAACAATCCTTGTGGCTTTTAGGTTTGTCCAATCACACAATCTTCTGTGGCTTTTAAAATTGACCGCTTCTTACATCCAGAGAGGGGAAAAAGTTATTATGATTAATTAGTGTTTTGTAAGCTTTGTCATAAATTGCAAGTGGCCAACTCTGACTTGTTTTGTATCTTGATTATATGATGCATTTTTTCCATGGTTACCTAGAGACGTGGGGATATGGGTACCAGGACAAGGACAGTGATGACTCTAAAATTAGGATACACAAGTAAATGAATGAGCGTATGACTAACTATTTATATATTAATGTAGTCACCAAAAATGGCAATTACATGGTCGGGCGGTAATTATTATTTTTTCTCATGAACATTGATAGTTATGGCTTTGAATAATTGTAATTGTGAAACTTTCATGGGACCTGAGAAATACTTATTACAATCTCTCAGTAATTTTTAATTTTATTATGTATGAGTGGCTGGTTGGCCTGTCCTCTCCTTTCATTCCAAGTGTCAAAACGATGACTGCATTTGTCATGAAACGCATGCTAGTCTCTAATTTGGTGTAACAAAACTCTTTTTTATATTTGTCTTTACATAATCTTCGTGGCTTATAGTTTTGTGCAAATCGCATAATCTTTTGGGACTTTTACAATTTACAATTTTGGTTTGTGGTTTACTATTATAGACTTAATTACATTCATATCTATGTTTAGCATTTCTTCATAATTATAACAGCCAATAAAAAATACTCCAGATCCTAATTTACACCATTTTATGCATTGTTCACGTTTCCAGGATGACAAGATACGTTTTGGGGTTGGCAGTCCATTAGGCATTTCGTTGGGATATATATATTCAGGTTTTTACAATTGGGCTATATATGGCTTGAAAATATAAGTTAAGACATGTTAGTGTAATAGTGTCATTACCTTACTAGTTAGTTGTTAACATTTTCTGGATTGACTTATTCACACATAAGCTTAAATTTACTTATTAGAGATTTGTCTTACTTCATGTTGTTGAGTGATGTGTATTTACTTTGTGAGACACTTCTTTACACACATACTATTTACTAGAACACTTGTCAAGGTAGTTAACAAGTGTCTCATCTTGGAAGAACAGTCAGTCGTCGTGTCCAACTTGCCTACCTCCACTTCCTTGTATATATATGCAAGTTTGTTTTGTACATTAAAACCAACTCTTTAATTATATGGATTAGGCTTTTAGTTTTGTGCTCATTAGTTTGTAGCTTCTTAATCTTGGCTAATCCCAACAAGTTATTCACATTGTTAGTGCTTAGGTTTGCAGGCCCCTAATATGTATAGTGGTTGAGCCTTGCCCCTTGTGCTATCCTTTTGGCTATGTTGTTCCCTTCATAAATAATTGATCTGAGATGTTTCCTAATGGGTCTTCCTTGGTAAAGTTTTAGATTTTTGCTTTCTTGGGTAACCATTTCTTCATGACCCTCAATCCTTGAACCTAATTTACACTCTCTACTTCATGTTTCCTTTTGACACCAAAGTATCAACCTTCCCTTTCCCTTGGTATCGAGTATACCTCCCTTGAGACCCTTAAAGTCCCAACCATTTACCTTGTGTTCCTCCTATTAAAGTTACAAAGTTTCTCTTCCTCAATTTTCTATTTCTTGTTCCCTTGATCTTTGAAACCTTAACTCCTTTTGCTTTCCCTTCAATGTCAGAATTTTGGGCTTACCCTTATTTGGGCACTTGGTAAGTGTTGTTTCCAATTCTCAATCCCTCCAACACCTTGATCCTTTATTTCTTCTCTTCTTAGTTCTTATGTTTTATCATTCCCCTAGTGTTCTTTGGACTAGGAAGATTTTTGCAGACATGACACCTCTGTCTTATTCCTTGGTCCTTGATTTGTTCTAACTCTTGATCACACTTTAGCTCCTACTACCCATGGAGCTTGGAATTCCAAAGGAACCTTGCATTTTATTACCAATTCCTTAGTGTCAAGTCTTCTTTGATCCTCACACTCCATGCTAATTATTTTTCCATTCCAATTCAATCTTTTTCTTAGAGCTTGATATCCATGCCCCTTCAAACCCTTGACTTCTTGAGAAACCTTTCAATCTTAGATTTTGTCCCCCATATCCCAAGTCCCTAATTCCCATCAAGACTCAATCCTCGCTCCATTCTAGTTCTTGGTCCCTATTTCGTCTTTAGCATTGATCTCGACTCCCTACTTAGATCTGGTACCTATGACTTCCTCTTTCCCACTTCTCTTATTTCCAAATTCCTTTGTTGCTTGATCCTCATTCCTACCTTGGTCTCTATCCTAGTTCTCCTTCTGGATTCGTGACCTGACCATATCCCCTCCTCTCCTCCCTAGTCACAAGTTCCTCTTACAACTCAACTATCAATCATCCCTCTTATTAACTCCTTAGTGTTGATTCCCTTCCTCCTTTCAGTCCTTGACCATTTCCTTCTATTGATCCTAACTTCCTCCCAACCCCTATCAATTGATTTAATTTTCTTAATTTCCTTTCCCCTCTCTATAAACCAAACTTTTAGGAGAACTTTGCACCTCTATATTTGTTTTGAATTCCCCAATTCCTTCTATCCCCAACACCTATTAGTTTCACTCAGTCATTTTCTTTTGCTGAATTTGCAAACTTTTCTTACACTTCTAAACTCGGTTCCAAAGTATCTCCCAAATCCAAAAACTTGTTGATTTGCTAGTCATGACTCCAAAGCCCTCGGGATGTGTTATCACCTACTTCCATGACACACCCATCACTCCAAAGCCCTTAGGATGTGTTATCACCTACTTCCACGACTCAGGCATCACTCCATTAATGCTAGATTTGATATTGGAACTACCTTTTTGCCCTTTCTTGCTTGAAATACATCTATTTAATGTCTTGGGCATGATTTCACATAGAAATTGTTGAAGATTATAAGGACGATTATCTCAGCATAAATGTTGTTGTTCGTGTTCCATTCGGTTATATAGACCTATGATGGATCTCTATGGTTTGTTTTGAATGTTTCATCAACTTGGACGCTTCCCACATGCAACATGCATAATTTGGGCGATTTCTACATTTTAGGTTTGCAAATTTCACGCCTTCTTGAATTTCTCACAATTAATTGGACACTAGAAATATAAAACTATAAATACTAGCTTGTTTTACATTACAAGGGTTAATTGTTGAGCCATTTTTTGGTATGCAATTGTATACAACATATTCTAGGGCATCAAACATTGAGGGTTTGAGTTTTAAATGAAGGAATGCACTTGGTAAAGAGTAAGAAGGGTCTTGAATGCACATCTCCATGTTTTGGTATGTTTTCATGACATTTTATAGTAATTCAAGAGAATGTGTTGTCGTAACTGTGTGTTTTCTCTCACCACACTTGTATGATTGTAATAGAGATTAAATGTAGAGTGACAACTTCTAATGTATCACACATGCTTTGTAATGGTCTTCTCTCTTTTCCATATGGGTTATTGTAGTTTTGAGAGAGATTATTAAGTATGTCTATCATATGGAATGCAATATTTGATTAGTGTGTAACTTGGTTTCATTAATCCTTTACTTGATAGGACCTCTTTCCTCTTTGTAAATCCACACTATTAATCACCTCAATCTTGTAGTTTTGAGAGAGATTATTAAGTATGTCTATCATATGGAATGCAATCTTTGATTAGTGTGTAACTTGGTTTCATTAATCCTTTACTTGATAGGACCTCTTTCCTCTTTGTAAATCCACACTATTAATCACCTCAATCTCTTGTAACAGTAGGAGTAGGGAAGAAGTAGATTTAAGGTTGCATGTTGTTCATCATTTAGTGTTACGAACTACTGAACTATCTTAAGCAAAACTCACAATGTTAAATCATTAGAGGATCTTGTCCAATATGTTTACACTTTGCCACTGTGCAAGAATTTTAAATGAAATCTTAAGGGATCATAATATTGTTATTATCCATATGTGGATGTGTAAGGTGTTATCAATTAATTTTTTTTTCTATGCAACTAGTTTGTCTTTGACCTAGTGACAATAATTGGGGTCAAATGCACATTGAGTGTAGTTGTTAATTGTTGTTGTATATGCAAACCTATTAAGGAGACCTCAAGGAATATTCCTCTTGAGTTTAAGTTGAGCCCAAAGTGTAGGAGAGACCATCCACTCTTTTTGTTACCACTTAATCATCAACAATTTGTTAATGAATCCTCCTTTTGTCTTCTTGATGACATATCCTTGGTCTTAAAGTTAAAAAAAGTTCAAGGATTGGGGAGGAGTATTTTTGGGAAGTAATAGTTGGCACTATTGTTGGAAAAAAATTAGTTGGAGAGTTGTAAGCAATTGGAGACATTTGCAAAACCTTGATAATAGATTGTAAGGGTGATTTTTCTTTGAGCACCAAGGAACAATTGACACCATTACCAAGGACATGTTTATTTGAAATTTACTTTGAAGACCCTAGTAATATAGTCATAAAAGTTTACCTTTTTTTTAGGTGAGTTCATTCAATCGACAACCCATGCCTAATAGATGACATTAAGGAAGAAAGACTTAGCTTGGTTGAAACAAATTTATAGACTTCGCTATAAATTTCCTCTTCTGAAAGAGGTGGCAACTCTAGTATCCAAAGGAATGAGATTTGTTGTTGTTGTACCTTGTTGACACTTATAACAATTATTTATGAAAGGTACACATTCATTTTTCTTGTCTTTTAAAACATTTCAATTTATGGGACCTCAATTTTCTTCCTTGGATGGTAATGAAATCAATCATAATTTATTGGTATGGATTTAATAGTCCTTTTCATGTTCCTTATAACACTTCATATGCTTCTACCATTAGAAACTACTATGAATCGATTTCCCATAAACATATTAGTGTTGCCTCTTTAGGTTATTCATGTAGCCCTACATCTTACAAAAGTCCATGCTCAATTTTACAATTATCTGTGTATGCAAGGATGTAGAAGATTAATGAGCTTCCTAAAATGAAAAATGTGAAGAAGAAATCAAGACATTTCAATCAATGTCTCCTTTGTCGCTACATGAAATTAGGGTATCCCATCCCATATCATTCTCCAACATCCCATTTACAAACAATTAGACCTCCCTTGGGTTGATTATGAAAAGCAAACCATTTCAACCAAGGTTTGCAACTAGATGCCTATATTTTATGGGTATGATATTCCTGAAGGGGATGCACATATGTATTTTAAAATTTATTCACAAATTTCAATTTAAAGAAGACATGTAGATGAGATTTTTTGTTAGGCTTCTATGTGGAAAGACACAATACTGGTATACAAATTTTTCAAAGCATTTCTTTGCTTCTTGGAATGACCTTTTGACTACATTTGAAAATGAATATGCACAGTGCCGGCCTTGGCGTCATTGTCCAAGAATAAGCAAACATCAAAAGGCAAGATGAAGAGTCAAACATGGACTTTAGTCATATTTTTATTGTTGGCTTTTCTAAGATTCTAAATGCTTTCATATCTAACATGCTTGCATTGACATCCTTTAAAAGGCTATGTGATTGGTTTGAGTTCAATGCAAGAAGAATTTAAATTGACAAATTTGTAGTAGGCATATACGTGGCTTGATTCCGTGATAAATTAACAAACAATTACATTGCAAATTTTTTATCCTCACAAGAAAATATTACTGATAAGGAGCAAGTTATTATGAGCAACAACAACAAAATGGATGCATCATACAAGGTAAATACAATGTTAGATGGTGATTGTGTATGTAGATAAATAGAAGAAAATGTTGGTGCATCATATGACAACATAGATGATGAAGTTAGTGCTTACATCCACCTTTAGCTAGATAGGTCATCCAGAGGTGATTGCAATGATGAAATATATGATGATATTTACTATGAGAATAGGGTAAATGACTATTCTATTTTTTGTAGCTAGATGGGAAAGGAGGAGAATGTGTACACAAGTGAGTAGTCAAGTATATCAACTTCTGTAGCTAATTGTATAGAATGTGCATAGGTTTAGTGATGCAAAAAATGAACATAAAACTAGTTTCTTGTTTAATGTATTTTCATATTTTGTTCTCATGTTTTATGTTGAAGTTACCAATGTTTGTTTGCATGAGAATGACATAGGTGTGGATGAATTTGATGAGAAAATAGTTGAAACTACTCTTAGTATAGCAAAATATTCCAATGTAAAGACCTTATGAAGATTGTGAAGATGGTAATCATGTGGATGCATATAAGAGCCTATTTTCTGGTTGAAGATTTGTTGTCTTCTCCATGCATATTGTGATTTGATTGGGTCATAGAGAAATGATGTTGTTGCATGCATCAAAGAAGAATAAATGTGTCATGAATATATTTTCAACATGTATAACACATCAAATTGCTAAAAGGAGCTTGGATTTGAGAGACAATTTGAAGAGCTTGGTTCTTCATCTAAAATGTTTTATGATAATGATTTTTGTATTGACGATTTGAATTGCAAGTTGTCATGTTCATGATTCAATTGTTGAAGAAATTTTTAGCACATGAAAATGAAGTATGTTAGTTGCCTATTTTACTAGAGCTTGAGGAAGATATGTTTGGAACGAGGATTTCCTTTTCAAAGGACATACTTCTAAGGCTGCACATTATAGTTGTATGCTTGACTTACAATCCTTTATGTGGGTCTAACATAGTAGAAAACATGATGTTAATTAGTAACACATTTGATAGGTTGAAAATCAATAAGTTGTTCAACTTGATAGTGTAACTAAGCTTGAGGCAATCCAATTTGGAATGCAAGAGGATTTCATTTCTTAAGATGAATAAGGTTGTAGTCAAGTTTACTTTTCTTTTCCAAGTGAATTGGAGGTGATTTCTTTTTTCCTCGATTCATATGACAAGTTCAATAGGTATAGCAAGGTTGAAGAACTATATGGTAGATGCTTTCTTCCATCCACATGTGATGCTTCTAAGTTGAATTTTTAAGTTTCACTCATTATTTTTGTGGACATGAATGATGCATCATGAAGTAGGTCTAACACATGTTATTTGTAGTTGCCATGCATTAGTGAAGTTTATAGTGAAGTTGGTCTTCACTTCTTGGGAAAAGTCTATAAATGGATGATGCAGGAGGAAGGCTTCGATTGTCACAACTAGGAGATGAATGTATTATTAGATTGAAAGAGATAATTTCCTTCAATAGGCTTGTCTTCAAGACAGAGGTAATAAGCTACAACTTGACCATGGTCTTGTAGCATGGATCTTTTTGCAATGTCTGACCTACAATCTTTGTGACTTTTATTTGCAAACATATCTTGAAGTTTTTTGTGGTTTCATTTCATTGATCGAAAGTTGTCATTCCTTGTATATAGAGTGCCTTGACTTGTATATTGTGTCTCTCTTTGTGCAGTAATGATCTCTATTTGTTCATTAAGAAGTGCCTTTGTCTTCATATTTATGGTCCTCTATTTTTGTCAAATTCTTTGGGACAGTTAGATCCTCACCATGCCTGCAATAGGCACATGCCCCCAACTAGAGCTACAATCATTGCCCAAATTTGCATCATGGCTAGTTATTTCCATCATAGATAATCAATCTAATATATTTCCTAGTGGAGCTCCCTTGGTCAAAGTTTGTGTAGGCCTCGTCCCCTTCTTCCCCAACGAGTCTATTCATTTGTTAGTAATTACAAAAATCTAAGAAATTAAAGTGTGGTATGTCCTTGGGTTATTTCTTGTTGTTTGTTAGATTTTTCTTCACCTTCAAGGCAAGGGGTTTATCATCAAGGAGGAAAGGATAGGTATGTCTATAAATTTAAGAAGGTTAAAGACTAATTATGAGAGCAAATAATTTTTCTTGCACTTTGGGTTGAGCTTAAACTTGGGAGGGTGTTTCTAGAGATCTCCTTAATAGGATTTTTACATCAATTAAACCATTAACAATTAATAGAACAAACAACAACCATACCCAACTCCATTATTGATTCCCATGTTTGTCATAGGTCAACCTTGTTAGAATTCATGAAATACGAATCCCACAAGCCCAGTTATCTTCTGCAAGAATACCTATCACACATAAAGAGAGAATTGAACAACAAAATAATTGAAGACAATAACAATGAAATTGATTGAATTGCTTGTATTGCTTGAGTTACAATGAAGGATATTACATCCTTATAAAGAAATCTAACTCTAAAGATCGAAACCCTAAATGGTGGAGTTTACAAGATAGACTGAGAGTGGAAATAGAATGCATGAATAAATCATGTATGCACAAAAAGCATAATAGACTAATTAAATGCATGAAACTCTTGAAATCTAAACATAGTTTGCTTTTCCTAGTTTGCTTTATGCATGGAGATAAATATTAATTAATTATACTTAATTAATTAATTAACTAAATAATAAATTATTTAGTGAATTAATACAATTAAGTGAATAATTAATATATAAATTATTTACTCCACCCCCCTGAATGCACAACTGGGAGAGAGGCAAAGATGTAGGGAAAAACATGGAAAGATGAATGCAAGATGGGTCTCGACCTAAAGTTTGATGAGGTATCCATGAACAAACATGGAAGTTTCTCAGAAACGGATCAAACTGGCGGGAACAAAACTCCTCTCCAAAAGAGAAACAAAAGACAAGCATGAAGAAACATTGAAGCATGAAGAAGTTGCAAACATTATTTTAGAATGACTGCTATGATGCTGAAAAAAGAATCTCCAAAAATAGGAATGCAAGAGTGTTGATATGGTAAGTGCTCCATCTCACGAAATGCAAGGGTAAATGGTCGCGCTACATCTCCTAGTACATAGGAACAAGTACTGAATACATAGCTAACTCCAATGCGAAACCAAGGAAGCATTAGCACCAATAGTAGAACCCCCCCCCTCCCCCCCCATAATGCTAACAAGGGAGAGGTATGACAGGTACACTGAATCTGAATGCTATTCTCCATGATGCTAAAAAAAATTTGAGATCTAAGACAAGAAAGATGGAGCTCGGATCACAAGAGGGCAGAATAGGACCAGAAAAAACACTATCGACTTTTGGAAGGAAGAGACAATGGGCAGGTAATCTATTTGCAAAATGGACCTGAGATCTAGATAGAGCTTTGAATCATCTTTTTGACGATATCTCATTTGCGAAAAACGGAGTCCTGATGCACAAGATATGCCCTCAGGAGTGCAAACAACAACTTTTGACTTCAACTGGAAAAAAAACTTGCGAAATAAAAAAAATAAGAAAAATATACCTCCATATTTGGACAGAGCTCGAAAAGAGGTTTCCAATGATATATGGTTTGCGTGATTTTGACTCTGTATGCTCAAGTTATGAGCAAAAAACCAACCCCATTTTTTAGGGCACAAAGAGGATCCAAAGGGGCCATGTATGCTGATTGTACTATTGATGCAAGGTACTTCTATTGTAGAAGGTTGACCCTTTTTTTTTTAAATTAAAAAAAATAACCTTTTTGTAACAATATGCACCCAAAAAATAATTAAAAAACCCAACAATGAATTTTTATTTTTTTTTACCAGCCAGTTGATTTTTTTTTTGGAAAATATTTCTGACTCAGGTGCAGGGATGGTCGTACAAATTTTCGTGCCTTGAAAAACATGCCAATAAAAAATCATGCCCTAGATGCCCAAATAGGTCGAATTATATATCAAAATTCATGGAATCAACCTTCTGAATCCAACCGTGAGGTGCTTTTGGGCCCAAAAAGCTCCAAATTTTCATGTACCATCTAGAACAGAGAAAACCCTTGCAAAATGGACAATTTGTTGTGCATGCAAATAATCTCCAAAAAAAAGCGAACAAGAAACTTCATATCTGGAGCTCTGATACCATGTTAGAATTCGTGAAATGCGAATCTCAAAAGTCGAGTTATCTTCAAGAATACCTGTCACACATAAAGAGATAATTGAACAACAAAATAATTGAAGACAAGAACAATGAAATTAATTGAATTGCTTGTATTGCTTGAGTTACAATGAAGGATATTACATCCTTGTAAAGAAATCTAACTCTAAAGATAGAAACCCTAAATGGTGGAGTTTACAAGATAGACTGAGAGTGGAAATAAAATTCATGAATTAGTCATGTATGCACAAAAAGCATAATAGACTAATTAAATGCACGAAACTCTCAAAATCTAAACATAGTTTGCTTTTCCTAGTTCGCATTATGCATGGAGATAAATATTAATTAATTATTCGTAATTAATTAATTAACTAAATAATAAATTATCTAGTGATTTAATACAATTAAGTGAATAATTAATATATAAATTATTTACTCGAACAAAACTCAACTAGATGTAACAAATCTTCTTATAGTTGAATTGATACTCCACACATGCATTTGCAAATAACAACAATAATATAATCATTTTAAATATTTTCTTGAATACTTCATAGACATTGATAGAACATAAACATGTTGAAAATAATTCACAAAAAATGTAACAATTTAGCTCACTTAAAATTTATTTCTGGTTTGCAACATTCAATCATAAATAACATCATACAAACCTATTCTTATTTCCATGCTACTAATGAATAATTTTGATAATTGAAAATGTATATGAAGGGTTTGAGTCTTTAAGATCAATGCCTTATTAGGTCATAAAGGTGTATACAACCAATAAAGCAACATACATGGAATTACAATAAAGATATGATAAACTATAATCACATCTACTTAGTGAACATTTTCCAAACTCATAAATGTTCATGTGCAACAAAGAAGAGACCAATACAAATAATAAAAAATATCAACAATTACATAAGAAGACTGACAACTAACTCTTAATACCCTAAAAAACTAACTCTTAATATCCTAAAATACTCTTAATATCAAGGTTACGATGGTAGGCTTTTGTAGCCACCTCTTTGCAAAAATTTCTAATAGTAGACTGACAACTAACTCTTAATACCCTAAAAAAACTCTACACATTAATTATATAAAAACTCAAAATGGCCAACCCTTACAATTGAGAAAATTCACATACATTTAAATCTTGGGTATGAGAAACTATGATTATGTTATGTCCCTTTTTCTTGAAAATAACACTTACTAAAAATAAGTCTCCATTATCTAGAAATAATTAGTTGGGTCCACAAAACAACTTTGAGAAAATGATGTTAATTAATATTTTATTTGTTCTAGTGTAATTTTTAAACATTGTATAAATAAATATTAAATTAAATAATGTCTCAAATATTTATTTTTTTCTTTTGCCATTAAGTTTGTTGGGAGTCTTTTGGGCAAGTTGGAAATTGGGAATCTTGGGATTTAATGTTTATTTGTAACCAATGGAATAATTTGGCAGTTATAGAACTTGTTGAGATTAAATCTAAAAAAAAATGTGGTGAAGTTTCTAAATGCATGGAATATAGGTTTGGATGCCCATCTTGATTCATTTGCTTAAAAGAAAAGGTCATTTGGAGTGTAGTGCCAATTTATCTTTATTTCTCATAGAGCTTATGCTTGTGGATTCTTTAGTGGTTTATAGACGATTGAAGTCATAGGCTCATGAATGATTATCTCCCACGGAAATCCACGTCAGACATTACGTGAGGAGCCGAGAGAATAATTTTGAAAGGCTCGTTGCTCTAGAATCTAACATAATTTACATGAAGGTTTTGCTTTTAATAAATGTTATATTTTTATTTTCAAAATCATTTTCAAACTTTGATTACGTTTTGGGGCTACATTATCAAATATGATGTCACATCATGCTTTTTGTCAAGGTGTCCAAAACAGCCCCCCAAAAAGTGAGACCAATAGGCGTGCAAAAGAGACCCCAATAGTTGTGCAGCTGATATGGCATCTCTTGATTGGTTACTTTTTACAATATTAGTACATTTCTTAACAACTATTGATACATTTCCTAACAACTGTTAGTACATTTCCTAACAAAAATTGATATTTTTTGTTTCAAACAATAGATTTTATTTGTTCAATTTTTTATCCTTTCCCTTAGATAATGTTTAAATATTTATTTATAAATTTCAATATAATAGTAAATATATCATTATATTATATTTTTATTTCTTAATTTTTTCCTTTTTAAAGTTATTTTTTCACATATTTAAAAATTAACTTCATCCAAGCTCATAATTTTAATTATATTTTAATATTTCATAGATTAATTTTTATAATTTATTTACAATCATATTTTTTTCATTTAATTAATTTCTATATATTAAATATGATCAACCCATCCAATCAAGAAAAAGTATTTGTGATAATTAAATTTTAAAAAATGTAAATTTTATTGTTTATTATATTTTTCATGAAATTGTTTATTATTATTATAGTGATATTATATTAATATATTAAAATAATATAAAATATAATATAACTTATTATATATGTATATATATTTAAACATTAAATAATATAATATATTACATTATAATATATTTTATCAAGTTTCAATCTTGCAAAATGTAATTTAAAATTTCTTTAGTATTTTCTATTAGAGTAATATTATTTTCTTATTATTATAATTTAATTATAATAATATAACATTTACAATTAATAATATTAAATAAAATATTTTAAAAAAATTAAGTATAATTAGATTGTTTTTTAGTTGAAGATGATTCACAAATATTAAAATTTAAGTTTAATTTATTATTATTTAAAGATAATATAATCAAATAATAAAAATATTTTTCAACAATAAATATAGTAATAATTAAATTTATTTAAATTATTATAATTAATTAATTACTATTAAATATTAATATTAATGTGGTAATTAAATTATATTCTACATTACATACTAATTAAATTTATTATAAATTATGAAAACAATGAACTATGCTACTCAAGCAAGTACTCGCCATTACGTGACACTTGTTTCTATTGTATTTATTTGGGGTTGTTTTGTATTTGTTGTTGTAGAATTATTCTTAGGCGCCTCAAGCTATTTGGTGCACATGTTGTGAAGTTTTTGTGAGTTTCCAACTATTTGAGGTTGAACAATGTAGATTGGGTATGTTTTCAACAATGATTTCATGTGAAAAATGTTCAAAATGATTTCTGGATTTGATGTAGCTATATGATGTTATGGTATTCCTTTATCCATCACATATTTTGAGTAAAAAATATCAAATACAATAAAAATACGATTCTTCAATTTTAGGTTTTCAGTTTAACCAAGAAAATTACTCTGATTTGTGGGCTAAGTAATTTATCTATTTTGTTGTTAAGGGTGTCAAAATAAAGATTTATTTTATTTATTTTTCTTTTGGCTAGAAATTAATAAAAAGCCATATTTTATAATCTAGGACATTATAGTGGTATTAGAGCCAAGTTATTGCCAATGTTAGTGTAAATAACGTCATTATACATCATAAGTGTTGCACCTTTGTAGGGCTAGTTAGAGTTTTACTCCTATCTTCTGACCTCCTAATTGTTGCCTATATATGAAAAGTTGATCATTTTATTATACAACGCATTTTTATATGATAGATATACTATTGTGCTAATCTTTGTTCAATTGTGAAAGGTTATCAATTCATGCTTTCAGATCTTGACTAACTCCAATATTTTATCTAAGCCACAAGTACACATTCTTTCACGTATTGTAATTTTCGAACATAACCCTATCATTTGAACATCATGGAGCACAAATGATTGTGTGTTTGAAACGCTGGAGAAATGAAAAAAAATAAAAAAAATAAAAAAATCAATTTTTTCAAATTTGGTAATTTTTTATTTTTTTCAAACTTTTTGATTTCGTGCACGTGTTGTATGGAAGAGTTGAAAAAATTAAAATTTTAAAGCCGATGACCGTTTTTTTCAACCATTTAACGTCTCAAAGACATTCTTGAAGACGTCTTTTAAAGCCGATTGACTGGCTGAGCTCTCATCATCTTTGCACAGTCAACATGGCAGATTCAATGATCTACCCCACAATCTTATGCTGTAAATCTTCAACAAACAGCGTTTGATTATCATTTTATTTATTACAGAAGTAGCCAAAATCAAGTGGTATTCTCATTTTATTTATTGCAGAAGTAGCCAATATCCGTCAAAACTAGATGGTTTCCATATTATTTGTCTATGCCTTAAATTAGTGGGCAATAAGAAAGATTGACGTGGTTGATTTCAGCATCCTTACACAACTTCGTCATCACCAACGAGCTCCTTATTCTTTGGAGTTTTTTTTTTTTTGTTTGTTGTTGTCGCCATCTCTATGAACTACAATATTATTTGTACTTTGATTTGGTTATAGTCATATTGGTGTGAAACGACTTAAATAATACACATTAAGCTTTGATTTCTAGACATAAAAGTGTTAAAGACACTCAAAGTTGAGTGACATTCTCTAGGCTTAATATGTTGCCTAGTATGTGTGGTTTATAGTTGGGAGTTGGCTTAATATGTTGCTTAGTGTGTGTGGTTTGCTAGAATTGTTGTGTCATTGGAATTCTTTGCTTGCATAGCCTACAAGTGGATGTTCCAATAATTTGTTCTCCAATAACTCCAGTTTTTCAGCAACCTTTATATGTGACTTCTTTTCAAGAATTTTTGACTCAAGTTTCACACACCCGAATCGACTTCCATTTGTTATGCAGTATTATTTGTTGTTGCCTTTAATATCAACAACTATTGTATATTTGTTAGTATTTAATGCTATTTTTTAGTGGTTAAGTCAAACTGCCAGTTTATTCTAAGCTTGTAAAGGGAGGAGTCATTTTATTTTTGTCATAACTTGGAAATAGGGAGGTATTTGTGTCAAGCGAATAGTCGTTGGGAAGCTATTATCATGTCAATTCAAACACGTGGCTAGAAGGTTAGCTCTAATTTGTCTATAGGATTTTTTTTATTACTAGTGCATATGTATTAAAATAGGCCATTGTTATGAGACATTGATTGTGTAATAATTTTTGATAAATAGCTTGAAATTAAGCACCATTTTTTTGCAAAAGTTAATATTTTCACATTTTTCATGTATTGGATCTTTTTGCATTGTAAAATGCACTAAGCTATAAAGTGCCAAAACTAGGGAGGGGGTTCTCTAATCATGGAGGGCAATTTGGGTGTTTTTTGATTTTTGAGTTTGTTGGAACTCATGTGAACATGTCTCTCACACAAAATCCCTTCCATTTGAGTTTTCTTTGTAATCCTCCTAATAAACGAAAAATAGAATACGTATAGTGTGGAAAGAAATGCATACAAAAGAAGATCACATTTGTTGTCAAATTGATGAAATGGAGTAGTT
Source organism: Cryptomeria japonica (assembly GCF_030272615.1). NCBI lineage: Eukaryota > Viridiplantae > Streptophyta > Pinopsida > Cupressales > Cupressaceae > Cryptomeria > Cryptomeria japonica. Next base: position 760,532,708 of record NC_081411.1, read on the forward strand.
TATTCGCAATTGTGATATTGTGTTACTTGATCATCTTGTTCCAACACTTGTAGAAACATCATCCAGACTGACTCAGACATCTTGTGAGACATCATCATTTGGGGATGAACAATGTGGTTGCATGGATTGCATTGAGGACCTATCTTTATATCATTTATTGATACATTTGAATCTAGAGTTAACTCATTCACGAGTTTAAGTGATTCTTTGCACTGAGACATTGCTAATATTATCTTTCTAGATCTGCCACGTTGGGATGCATATTTATTAAACATTTCACTTATATTTGTAGAAACTCACCTTGCTAATTTAAAATACACCATTAAGGATATTCATAGTCTTTTTGATGCTAGATTTGATGAAGTTGCATCACCATTGCCATCTTTGGATCTTGTTCTTGACTTGCATACACTAACTTCTATTGTGACAAATTGTGCATATATTCATGGGTTGACCTATCAAACTCAATTAAGTGCATTCGTTAGCCTACAAACATAGTTCTCATTCTTTGATAGGATGAACCCTTCAGGTTGTTCAGCATACACCTCTTCCTCTAAGTTTTCATTTGGAAAGGCTAATTTCACATCCATTTGGTAGACTTTGTGTTGGTGTAATTAAGGCATTTTACCTTGGTTATTTCTCATCTAATTCCTAATTACACAACACTTAAGCTTGCACATGATTAGCTGGAGCATCTCCACTTTAGGTGGACATAACACTTTATCATATCCACCTTTTGTGGTTTCACTTTTCCATCTTTGGTGGTTGATTCACCTTTAGTGACCTGTTATCATGTGATCACTTTTCCACTTCAGGTGGGATGATAGGTTGTCACTTTCTATCTCATGTCATAAGATTATGACACTCCTATAGACTCCTATCTTCTCACCTTGGCTATATAACCAAGGGGTTTCTATTGTAAATCTATTGTATGGAATCTTGTTGATTCTATTTTATTGCATCGTTGATAGGAATATAGTCTATTCTTGTCATATTCTTTCTCTCTTGTTATTGTGCTATTCAAAAGGCCTCTAGATTTTGGGTGGCTATCTCCATAGCCAATTCTTAAAAATTGAAAGGACTAAAAACATCCTTATAACCTCTAAATGAGAAACATAGGCACGCGTTTCTTTGAAATCAATTCCTTCAACTTGAGAATTTCCCTTGTACACTAATCTTGCCTTGGTTCTCACAAATTGGTCATCCTCATTTAGCTTGTTCCTAAATAACCACTTAGTGCCTATGACATTGTTATCCTTAGGTCTTGGGACGAGTTCCTAGGTTTTACTCTTCTTGGTTTGATCCAACTCATTTGCCATAGCCTTCATCCAAGCTTGTCTTCACTTTCTTTTATGAAGTTCTTTAGTTCTATTTGGGAGAGAAAGCACATGTTTGCATCTTTTCATTTTTCTCAAAGCCAAGACTAGTCTTGATGAAGAGTGATCTTTGGGAGTTCATAATCTCTTCTATTATTTTGGTGCTCTTTTCAAACTTCATTCTTTTACTCAATTGATCATTAGTTTTCTCCAACTCGTTCCTAAAGGAAACAATTTCAAGTTCTAATTTCTCACAATCTAATTCCTTTGCCTTTAGCTATTTTATTACAACTTCTTCAATTTGTTTTGCCTCCTCAATTTGAATCTTTAGGTCTATGATAATACTTTTTGATTCTTCAAGATTTTGATATAGCTTCACCTTAGAGTCATCTCCCTCTTGAATTTGTAGTTTTGGCTTTGAGTTCTTCTTCTCAAGCTTCTTGATTTGGTGTGAGGAACAAATGAGTTCTTCCTCTATATGTACAATGACATCCTCTCCCCTTCTAATCCATTCTCTTCCTTTTCTTTGTCTTCATATTTTGGGGCATCATTGCTCTTATTTCCATTACCATGAGTAGAATCTCTTCTCTACCATTATTGAAGAAATTTCCATTGATTTCTTTAGATGAGATATTATCTTCTTAGATGTAGAGGCTCTTCTTATGCTTTTTGAAGTTCATCTTTTCTTTCTTCTCTTGTGTGTACTTTTTCTTGCTATGTTGATGTTTCCTTCCTTTTATTTTTTTATAGTCTTCTCCCTCTTCATTGACGTAGTCACAAATAGGAGAGTCCTCAAAGAGAACAGTCTGTAGCGTGTAACAAATGAAACACAACACAAAAAATTCAATGTGATGGAGGCAATGCAGAATCTGACTTATATTATATTGAGAAATTCAAGTGCAAGTTGGCCGTCAACATACAGGTTTACAGATTTGGCACTTAGGCCTGATTACAAAACATAAAACATACCAGCTCAAGCAAGGATGTTAGCCAAAGCTAACTCTGGATCTCCTAATCTTATGATAAATTCTCTATCCTCAATCTACTACTTCCGTATGCTTAGTTACATTGATTTATATTAAAGTCATAGCTCTAGAATGATTTGCATTGGCCCAAGATTGAACAATTGTCAATGAATAAAGATGTAACGTGTAGAACAACAAGGTTGGCCTCCGCCAAAATAATTCCTTCGGAAACGACATAGAACGATGTGCGGACCTAAGGTAAAGGTCGACCACAAGCCAAAGAAAGTTGAAAGCAATGAATTTAGGCTTCACAAGCTACAAAAATGATGTACAAGATTTGCCATTAACAAATAGGTCCAAGCGGCTCCAGTGCTCTGATTAGCAAAATTAGCACATATTCCAGAAGCGATAACTTGTCGGGAAAAGATCTAAATGTCTTGCAGACTTAGGATAAGGTAGATGGACATATCCGCAAACAAAATCCAATTCCACAAGATCCGATGAACAAATGCGGTAAAACGCAGAATGAAATGTTGAAATTGCAAGCCGAACTGAACAAAAAACAAAATAGAAAAATAAATTGGAATGCAAATGTTTTGGGTGATGCAAGATTGCTAAGAACCAGGGATGCTCCTGCATCATTCACTACTTTCACTCTTGGCTTGTGGACACAACAACAAAATAACCTATATTACCACAGTTAAAGAATTTAAGAGTATACTTACCTTTGTGCTTGCCAGATCCTTTCTTGAGCTTACTCATAAAGTGAGTGTCTTCTTTATCACTTGATCTTTCACTTAATTCAGACCCTTTGTTCTTCATCTTCTTGGATGCTTTGAAAGCGACTTCCCCTTTTGATATCTTCTCCTTCTTAGTCCTCATTTTGTATGCCATGAGGTTCCCATGCAGCTCGTCCATCTTCAGAGTGTCTAGATCCTTCATTTCTTTGATTGCAATTTTTTTTTCATCAAATCTCATGGGGAGAGATCTTAATACCTTTTGCACAATTATTGCATCCTCAACCTACTATCCAAGACCATGAATAGTGTTTGTGATTTCGTCCATGCGAAGTCGATATGATATAATATTTTCTTCGTTCTTCGTTCTTCATCTTCAAACTCTCAAATTGTCTCATGTGGGTATGGAGCTTAGCCTTTTTCACTTTGTTATCACCTTCATGGGCCTTTTGAATCTTGTCCCACATTTCTTTTGCCGATGTGCATTGCATAACTTTAACAAATTCCAATTTAGATAGGCCACATAGAATTGCATTCGTTGCTTTAGCTTTATTTTCACTTGGCCTCTTTCTGGCTTGATTTATCAATGGAGTAGATGGTGCCACATAGCCATCCACAATTGATTGCCATATATCAAATCCAATAGCCATTAAATAGGTGTACATCCTCACACAAGACATAGTTAGTTTTGTTGGATAATGAAGCTTGATTTGATGAGAGACCTTTTTGGCATGCCATGTGTGTTTTTGAGATCTTCCTTCAAGCGGTTAGGTTATTTCAAAGGAACCCTCTTTGATATGAATTGATGAAACACACAAACTTTATACTAAGAGGTAGATGAATTAGTGTATGTTAATCTTTTACTATTTAAACTTTAATAATTACAATAAAGCAATCACAAAATTCCACACACATAAGAGACACATTATTTTACGTGGAAACCTTTATGGGAGAAAACCACAACAAAATATTACTTGTATAAAACTTCCTTACAATTTTTGTAGGCATAATCCATAGGAGATACCAATCCACTCTTAATGATTTGTAGGTACCGAGACATTGGAGATGCCAATCTTCACCACTGAGCACCAACTCAGCAAGAGACACCAATCTCCTTTAATGAGAGGCACCAACCTTTGGATTTCCTCAATTAGGAGGTACCAACCTCTAAATAGATATTATGATATAATTATATGAGACTACTTAGATCAACTCCAATTCTCCTCCATAAATCTGCTAAAAAATGTTTCTTTAAATCTACTTATAATCTTCAATACTTTCTACTAATAGATTTGCAATAATTCACCTTAAGATCTCATCATAAATATGCAATAATTCGCCTTAAAGTTTTCTCATAAATGCACTTTAGATTTGCTCTAAAATATGAATGATATTTAATTAATTGTTTCCTTAAAAAACTCTTCATACATTCTTGTTGAATCTTCTCAAAGGGGGGTGAATCTGTGAAGACAAATGATGATTAACAATGGTGACAACTTATTTTATATGCACCTTTTCATCACAACCTTGGTTTGACCCAATCTGGTTTTAAATTCATTTTATTTACCCAATGTTGGGCAAATGGCTAAGGTAGATTGACCTCATCTAAATTATATAAAATTATTTAAATTTTGACATCACAATGTAAGGGTACCAAAAATATAGGTTAGCCAAGATTAAGTTAATTTTAATTATTATATTTCAAAAAGGGCCAACCAATAAAGATGTATATTTAAAGCTCTCTTAGGGGCCAAAGTCGGAGATGCCAACCAACAATCATTAAGGTTCATAAACTTTCCTTAAAATGTGTGATACGCCTTGATCATAAATTTGATTATGTTTGATCTTCTTTGGTCTTCATACGATGTCCTTTGACATCAATGATAATAATTTTAAGTCTCAATGCTTCACTCCTTTGAGCATCACCTAGATGTAAAGAGCGCAACAAAGACCTAGATGTAATGAGGGCTATAAGAATCATGTATGCTCATGATAGTTGGGTTCATGTGATCCATTAATCATGAAATATGAGCCAATGAGTTTGACTCAAAATTACATAGTTTAATCTTTGTAAACATTATAATTTGACACATTATGAAAATAGCTCCTTCTTGTCAACGAATGAGTTAAGATGCTCTTTAATGAATGATGCATAAGACACAACACTTGTTGAAGGTTTTACATATGAGGTAGCAAGTTGATTGGGCTTAATCTTGGGATACATGCTATGATTATGCATGTTGGAGTTGGAGTAGAATTAAGATTGGTGACCTTCCAAAGAGTCAAATACTTCACTTTTATGAACATTACTTAAATGCAATGGACACTAAGTAGATTGATTATTCATTCTTATAAAATAAAGATTCATGTGAACCATTTCTTATAAAATATAGATCAATAAATTTAACCTAATAAAATATCACAAAATTAAAATTATTAATTAAAAATAAAACAAACTATATAAAAATTACAAATATTTTACAATTAAAATAAAAAACATATAATAAAATATCAATTTTATACATTCATCAATATCACAAGCTATTGATATAAAAACTACTGGACATCAAATGTAACTGGGATTCTATTTATTAATAATAAAAAATCATTCTATTCTCAATTATTTAATAAATACAGCCACCGTGTCTGAATTGACGTCACTCTGATATGACTATCATAAACTTGATAAAATCGTCTACCCATTTATGAATTTCGAACGTGCGTGATTTGAATCCAAGACCGTGAATTTTCCTAACGCAATCAAATTCGACTGCTACGCGGACTTTGAGGTTGTCTCATCTCACGCAAGAAATGACAATTGATTTTGATCCTAATTCAATTAGAAGCTTCTATTGATTATCATAAATACACAATTTTGAATAAATTCGAGAGGAAGAACACGAACACGGCAGTCCAAATATTAAACGAATAATAGAGGGGCAGATGTTATTGTTAAAGATCCTAGTCATTGGGTAGGGATGTTGGGTGCACTGCAGATCTTTGAAAGTATCTTTTTTTAAATTGTAGATTGGCTTGAAATAGTCCAGCTGAGATGGGTGTTGAGGAGGCGGAAAGAATAAGGTCTATTTGGTGCAGTATATTGATTTGAAGGGGCCTGTGAGTGATGGCATGGTTTTATATTGATTTTGAGGGAGCTTGTGTTTTATGGGTATGGTTCTATATTAATTTGAAGAGTCCTGTGTGCGATGGGCATGCTTGTAGATTGATTTGAAAGGGTACTTGTGAGATGGGTAGTATGGAGGAAGGATGGGTGTGGCAGCAGCATGTGATGGAGGTGACAAGGGTGTGTCAGGAGCAGAGGGACACCCCTCTTCTGTGGGCAGTTGAAGTGAGCAAATGGCTGAAAGGAGCAGCTGTCAGCATGCCCTCTGTGGAGCTGGGACAAATGCTCATATCGCATCTTTGTTGGAGCAACAATGGACCCATGTTGTGGAAGTACATTGAACAGGCTATGTCATCCCACATGATTCCTTCGTTACTTATCTTGGCCTTATTGACTTCCAGGTATATGTGTTTTCTGTTTGAATTTCAGTTGACAAAACAGGGCTTTCACAGAACCATCGTGGGATCTGGCTGCCCAAAAAACTTGAAGGCCCTAATAGTAGGTTAATAGTTATGGTCAAATTTTGAGAACATCATGAAATTCGTGGTTGGTCAAAATCTAATTCTAAGGTCCAAGGGGTTACGGCATAAAGGCAATGGGACACACTTATAAGAACATGTAACGAGCTTCTGTTGTAACGTTTATGGCATACAAGTGAGCCTTGACGGTGTTTACAAATCTTAAAAATGTGGTGAAAAGCTAATCTCACGCTTCAAATAGACGGTTCATAAGTTTACCCTAGAATTACTAAGTGAAAAAGGTCACATGTCCAAATTAAAGAAAATTAATGATGCCCAAACGGAGATCATAGTTTTATATCATATTCTTGTCAGTTAGGACTTGCATTGTGTAATTACAACTGAACCGATATCATTGATACCCAAATTCAGTTTCTGATCGTTACAATGATGCCTTATGACTATAACATCAACCATACATGGCTAAATTAGGGTCTCCAGTGCAGTTGAAATCGACAGTATGATTGAATTTCGACAATTGGTCGGCAGAAAATATTATTGACTACATGAAAATATAAATCAATCTGTGTTTCATATAAGCAATGATCAACTAAATTGAAAAGAATTGGAGTGAGGGAGATAGATAAATGTCAACAAGAACGAATGCAAAATGAATTGAGTGAAACCTGTATCTTTCATTTGCAAATACCATATTAATGTTTTTGAAACAGGCAAAAAGCTTTAAATTGCTAATAAAAAACTTGAAAAAACAGAGAAAGCATTAAAGAGTAGCAGATTTCTAGCTTTTTGCAGTAATTGAGTTATGTATTTCTCAGGAATCCCAGGAAACCCATATTATGTATATGATGAAATCTCTTGTATCAAACAGTATTATCAAACTATCTAAGCCATAAGAGACACAGATTAAGAAAGCTGGTAAAAACCACTAGAAACTGCAGATCAGAGCCATCATTATTATAAATATTCAACAGCATACCCTTTCTCTATGAGGACATAACAAAATTGAAACATAAACATAGAATTGAAAGCCAAGCAACTTCCAAAATCTTCAATCCAGTTGTGAAATCTTTGATAGCATCTTACTTCTCTGTCCACAAATGTCTTCTGCCTGCACCAGCACAGAGCCAAGGACCTTTATCATGAATTTTTTTCTCAATGAAAGGTTCAGATACATGCGGGTCTCAGTCTTTAATATCATATAAACACCTGAAAATTTTCTCAAGAGAAACAACATCTGGTTTGAAACCTTTAGTATCAGGGCCAGCCTTTAGGGAAACTATAATATTAGAGCAATCCGAGGGGATGTTTCTCATGCCAAGTCTTTTTTTTTTAATTTCTTCCAGCTTGTGGGTTTGGAAGGAAGCCTCATGTGTTTCACTGGGTGAAGCATATTTTGTAACTCCTCTGAAGATGTTTTTTCTTAAATATGCCACTGGTGATATGGATTTTGATGGTGTATACATCTTCAGCCAGAAGTTTGATTTCTTCTTTAATACATTCCTTCACATTTAACTGTTTGGCCCTAAGAGACCTTAGCCTGGTTGAATTTGGTGATGGCTATCACTATTAAAAGCCAATGCTTAGCACAAGTGTTGAGAGGATTAGGTTGGATATGGACTTTCAGGTATTTTCAAATCCATCAAATTATTAATTTTTTGCCATTTCCCAATCTTCAACATTCTTAATAATTTCACTTTTAGAGGCTATGAAGGAGTCATGGTGACTTGGGAGCCTTTTGGAAAGCTACTTAGTAGGATTTAAGTGGGTCTTAGTAGAGGATGTAAGCTTCAGTGAGCTAGGGCCTTTTGAAGATCTACTCTTTGAGCAGCCAAGGTTATACAAGCCTGAAAAAGCAGAGAACCTCCCAACATAGAGTAAGCTAAAAGATTTGAGCAAAGCATTATTGTTGAAGTTTGTGATCCAAAGTTTTGGTTTGTTTTGTTTTCATGTTTACATGTGTTATTATTGGGGGCATGCATCTCTTTAGTGAGATACCCCTTAGTCGTTAGGTTCTTATTTGATGTCTTGGGTTACATGTTGTTTTCTTATGCTAATGTTTTGTTTGTTGTTTAGGTGTAAGATTTTCTGTTAAGGTGGTTTAGGAAGTTGTGTGGGAAAGGCTCTTATATGTAGTCTTTGTTATTCCTTGAAAACCTATTTGGGAGGGAACTTAATATACAGATTAAGTTTATAAATTGATGATGTGAGCATTCAATTTTTTTAGTGTTTTAATAGTTTAGATGCTAACAAGTGGCATTAGAGCCACCCATGCAAGGTTTATCACCTGTTTGGATTTACACTTGAATTCGGTTGAGATGTCTTATGAACTAACTTGATTCATGATCAATTGGTATAGCTTTCAATGTGAATTCCGTTCTTATGCAATTTGTGGACTACTTTGTTTGTTTGTAAATTAATGATTTGGCTAAACACCTGGTCTTATTTTTTAGCAATGTTATGGCAAAAACTTTTATTTGTATTTTATAGTATTTTCTGGTAAACGGACTTCTATAGTTGATTGGATCCAACAGACAAATTTTCATATGGTTTTTGATTAGTACATGCCTTATGAAGACTCTTGTGTATGTTTACCGAAACTTCTAGTGTCACTTATTGATGATTGTCACTTATTGAGGAGCACGAGTACATCAATACAATTTTATTAAAATTTATTTCCTTTTTTGGGCATCTACCTTTCAAATTTAACAAGGTTGTATTCCTATTCTACAAAGTATAACACTCATATAGGTTAATTGCATGAACTATTCTATCGTACATAGTTATTAATTTATAAATAGACAAAGGTTTGTAATTTTAAACACAACAGAATTAAAGCATACACCACATTAAATATGTAAAGCATCGTTCCTTCTGCCTAGCATAGATTCAGACCACACAGTAACTCTTTCTAACTGGCATATTGAATGGGCTATAGTTTTTTCACTCACAATCTTTATCAATGTTTTGTTTACTTAGAATCTTAACCTATAATTTGTTTCTAATTGAACTGCAGGGTGATTCCCTATCGCCAAATTCAGCCCGAGGCATATAGACTTTATCTGGAGCTTCTTGGTAGATATTCATTTTGTTTAGTTTTAACAAATACTGCTTCCAATAGCAAGAAGTAAGTACAAGTTTTAAACCTTAGCACACTTGATAAGAACAATAAGACCATAATTTGTTCTTCATTTTTAATCATTTTTATTGAAAAAGAAAGATAAATCTCATAGATAGACAGGTACAATACAGCTTGTGTCTAACATCTCTCTAAGAAAAGGATACATCTTTGAATAATAAATGGGAAGCTGGTACAATACAAAATAACTGTTAGAAGAATTTACAGAAGCAGCAGAGTTGAAATACTTAATCACTAAATTAGTATCTTGCAGAGTTTAATTGTTCTATTCTCAACTATATTTTTTTAAGAAAAATATCTACAAATTATGCTTTATTGAGGGGACACAATTTTGGATGTTCCAAAGTATCTGTCATATGCCAGGTAAAAGGACGACACATGGGGTACTATAAAGAATAAATAAATGAAAAAAAAAGGATTACAAATCAAATATTTCCCACTTGTAGAAAAAATAGACATTCCACAGATCTTAACGTATTTATAATTGATAAACTTATGTGCATTGTTGTTTCTTAAATCTTTGCTTATAACATTAACATTGAACTGCGAAGCTACGCAAATGTTGGTGCAATATAAACCCTTGTTTTTTTCTTTATGTTTTTTGTTTGAGATGTTTAGAGAAGTAGACCGAGGTGTAGAAATTGTTTTTTTCGCAATAATCTCATTTGCAGCAATGAAATAACATAATATTCTTCTAAATACAATATTACAGAAAATACCCACAACCAGCAATAATTTCAGAATGATTTGAGAATTGAAAGAACAATATATCTTCAAAATATGAACTACCTAGATAATTGTAATACATCAAGATGCCATATCCAACATAACCACAAAATTTGGAGTTTACAATATTAAATCTACATAAAAATCCAGCAAATAGAAGACTCTAGACTTGGATGCCACACCTCTAGATAGTCTTCTTGGCTCATGAGATGAATAGGAAATTGATGTTGGTGTAGGGCGTTCCAATGAGCAAAGAAAGATCTCTCCAACATTGACGTCCAGCTACCATAGACCCTCACGCCTAGAATCAGCTGTACGACCTCCTCTAGAAAGGGTTGACCAGCAATAAGAAGCTCAAAATATGCAATGAAACTCTCAAAGCCCCTTCTAATCTGCTCTACAATTTGTTCTCTAACTTCTGTGCTCAGGACCGGAGAGAACAAATTGAAATCCAACAGTAATGAAGCTTAGATGTAGTCTTTGTATGAAATCACCAATCAATCCTCTAGGTTAGATCTTTCACTAATGAAGAAGATGCTCCTTGCAAGGGTTTTCGTCCTCACAAAGCCATAGGATGAATACATTCAATCTAGTAGAGTTTTGTTATCAAATATCAAATCAACATATTGAAAAATGAGCTCAAAACAAATAGGTAGGCCTCCTAGAATCCCATGCCCCTTTTAGGGTTTCACCTTTTTAATTTAATTTTAAAACACCTTATAACTCCCAAAGTCGACACCTATCCCCAAAAAGATCGCTTTATTTAATATTTTCAAAAGTACTTTTAATTTTCAACTTTGGTGCCCACTTAGACAAACATTTAATCAATTCAATAACATTAAAGTTAAACTAGGTTACCGGGTTTGGCCACCTAGCCCCCTGGTCCTGGTCCGGTCCGGCTATGGTTCGGACAGGGTTTGTTTTCCACATGCCGGGTTCGAGCTAGAACGGACTCGTGTGGACCTAGGTCGAACTTGGTTGAAACCGGGTGGCCGACCGACCCAAAACAATTTTTTTTAGCAAAATTTAATATTTTTTTGAAATCCGCCAATTAAAAAATGAAAATTAAACCCTAAAAGTGACTTTTAAAACATAAACTTGGCTCATTTCTCCTCATTTGTGTTGCAAACAAAAGTTTTTTGCTAGCAGGTTGAAGAAAGGGTGAACAAAGTTTGGCTTCCAAAATCAAATAGGAGTTGAAGACTGATTTTTCAAGCTTCAACAAGTGTTGCAACATCATTTCCACACATTTGCAAGCTTCCATTGGCAGCAAGAGGTAGGTTTTTGAACATTTTTCAACTATTTTTGTTTCACAAATTGTCAAACATGAAACATTAATTGTTTTTCATTATTTTGTTTTTGTTTTTGATTTTGCATATGTTCATGTTATTTCTTGCCATAGGAACTAGAATGGCATCTACCTCTTCCTCCATTGGGACAAATGAACAATCAAAACAAAAAAATGATCCAAATTCTCCCCTATGGAAGTATGTTGACATTATAAGACCATTTCCAGGAGGTGGGGGATTTTGTTGGAGATGCCAAGGATGTGGTATAGAACGTAATAGTTCATATTATCGGGTGGTAGGCCATTTGTGTGGAATATGAGGAAGAGGCATCAAAAAATGCCCTGGAAAAGATGGTATACCTATACTAGATGAGATGGTGATGAAATATATTAGGGAGCATGAGGCAACAAAAGAGAGAGAAGCCCGCAAATTGAATCAAACCGCACCAAAGAAAACAAAGGGAATGCAAGCCCCATCTGATCCCGATGTTGTAGTAGAAAACCACCCCATCTTTTCCACAACTGAACCTCAAAGTGAAGCACCCTTGACATGCAAAAGAACAAAGGGGCCTTTAGAAACCGCATTTCAAAATGAGAGCCGAGACATTGCTGACCAAGATGTAGCAAGGTGCATATATGCAAATGGGTTGGCTTTCAATGTTGTTCGCTCCCCATATTGGAAGCAAATGTTGAAAAGTGTTAATGAAGCTCCAAGAGGGTATAAGTGAAAAATTGATTGAATAGAATAATCGGATAATTACATTGAACGATATACACGCATATATAGAGCCTACAAGACGATGTTCTATAAATAAAACTAGTCGTTAAAGTGAAATCAAATAAGCTAAAAAACTTAAAAAGCTAAATAATAAAAAGCTAACTAAACAAGCTAAATAAGCCGATTAAAAAGCTAAGTAGCTAAATAAGTGGACAACTAAGATGACCACTAAGAATAGAAGATGACCATTATAGAAGATATTAATATTATTTTAACACCTTCCCTAATGGTCATCATACTCAATACCCTACAGAAGACACTGCAGGTGTTATGATCACAAATGCAAAGACCATCTGCTGCTACAGAGACCCTCCCAGGATCTGCAAAATGTAAATGATCAAGAGTACCAAAAGCCATCCAAGCTAATGTAGCCCTCACATGCGAATTAGATATTTAGCACACGCGAATTATTGAAGCCTAAAACCATGTTTTTGAGGAAAAAATCAGCAAACCCTTTTGTAGAAGAGTACTGAGCACTGTTTGCTCCAGTAGCTCTTAAACAGACTGCAAGATACCATGGTTGCAGATGTTCGCCTTGACAGTGTGACCCAAAACTGATTGCAACAAAGCACGATTTTTGAGGAGGAAAATTGATCAAAACTAGAGAACTTCGCGAATCACAAATCCCATGCAAATTTCGTGTATTACAGATGATTTTTGAGGAAAAAGTCGTAAAAACCAGCAAACAATTTTTGAAGAAAAAATCGTGAAAACCTAGAAATCTGAGGTTACAAAACATCCTTTTTGTGGAAAAAATGGTAAAACCCAGATAACCAAAATCTTACGCGAACATCGCGGATTACAGATGAGATAATTTTTAAGGGAAAATTATAAACCTTGCAAACAATTTTGAGGAAAAAAATGTGAAAACCTTGGGACTTGTAGGACGAGGTTTGGCCTAAATCAATTTGATCAAGGCGACGATATTTAAATATCATGAACAAGCGCTGTTTCCAAGTGTTGTGGTAGTTGTTGAACTTTTGACTGTGTTCCAACATGATGTTGGTCAAAGATGTCATCATGAAAACCGAGGTTGAACGAGGTCAACCTAGTGAAGGCACGAGACAGAAGAATTTGATTAAAATATCAGAATAGAAGCAGCTGCAAAATGAACCTGAAACCCTGGAGTGGAATGTTGGTACAAATCCCAATTTGCGAATTTCGAGGTTTAAACCTAGAAATTAAATTTTTTTTGCAAATTTGAACCCTGAAAATTTTCTTAAAAAAATCCAAAAATAATAATCTGTAGAAAAGAATATTGATTTTTTTACAAAAAAAATCAGTAAAAAGAATGCACGGAACCCAAGGCATAAATCTGGGCATGGAACCCAAGGTTTAGAATTCTGGATAACCTAGAAAAGAAAATTTCCTGTAGAAAAAAACATCTCTTAAAGAATTAGATAAAACAAGAAACAAGACGATTTTAAAAGATCGTTGTGGATGCCCTAGCCGCTGCCAAAAAATTGTTGCAAGAGAATCGAAACCTGCTGAAAAATCGCGCAATCCTAGTCTGAAAAAAATCGTGGGCTATCACCTAAACAAACCCACAAAAATCACAAATCCGACGGCCAAAATTGACTGAGAAAAAAAAACACGAAGCCGTAGAAGCCCAGAACATGCTAGAAGAACCACGGGCCGCATGTCAGAGAAAATCCCATCGCGTTGCACGAAAAATAAAAACACGTTTAAAAAAAAAACCACTGAAGTCGGTCTTTCAAGCCACAAAAACCTATGCCATGTCCAAATTGCGCCAAAAAGACCCTGAAATCACGTCAGCGCCAAAAATCAAGGAAAATGCGCTGAAAAAAATCATGCGCAAAATAACCCAAAACCCCCAAAAAACGACGCTGTGGAAAAATCGCGAACTGAAAAATCAAATCGCGGGTTAAAAAAAATTGGCGCCCAGTTGCAGATCGAGCCCTTAGGAAAATGCGGATGTCGGAAAAATTGCTCTGCTGCCCAGGCAAATAAACACGAAAAGTAAACCTGCTCTGCATAACCAAAAAAAATGTCGTGGTTCCAAAAATCCAATGCCCTCGAAACATGAACACGAACAAATGCAGATCCAAAAAAGCCTTTTGAAAAAAAACTCAAAAATTTCAAAAAGGAGGGCACGAATTTTTATCAAAAAAATTGCCAAACTCTATAAAATCCCAACGACCCGCTCTGATACCATGATAAATTAATTGAACAAAATAATCAGATAATTACATTGAACGATATACACACGTATATATAGAGCCTACAAGACGATGTTCTATAAATAGAACTAGTTGTTAAAGTGAAATCAAATAAGCTAAGTCGATTAAAAAGCTAAATAATAAAAAGCTAAATAAGTCGATTAAAAAGCTAAATAGCTAAATAAGTCGACAACTAAGATGACCACTAAGAATAGAAGATGACCATTATAGAAGATATTAATATTATTTTAACAATAAGGGCCCAGGTTATGAGAAGGTACGTGGAACCCTATTGGAAAAAGAGGTGAAGGGGGTTGAAGATGCATTGAAACCCATAAGGGATTCATGGGCTGAGACAGGTGTATCAATTGTTTTAGATGGGTGGAAAGATTCTAAAATCGTCCCTTGATCAATGTCATAGCGGTGTCCCCTAAAGGGGCAATGTTTATGAAAGCTGTGGATTGTGAGGGCGAAGTAAAAGATGGCCAATTTATTGCAGATATTCTCATCTCGGCCATTGAGTCAGTGGGACCCTGCAATGTTGTCCAAGTCATAATGGACAATGCAAAAAATTGTGGAGCTGCTGGTTTGTTGGTTGAGGAACGCTATGATCACATCTTTTGGACACCTTCTGTGGTCCATTCACTCAATCTTATGCTGCAAAGGATTGAGAATAAAATAAAATGGATCAGAGATGTGTATGCAAAGGCTGAGGACATCCAGATGTTCATCACAAACCACCACATGTTTCAAGGGATTTTTAGATCCTTTTTGAATTTGGAGCTATTGAAGGTAAGTGAAATAGTAATTTAATTTTACATTTTCTGATTTTTTTAATTTTCAATGTTCATAATATCATCGTGTTAGCTATATTGTGTATTCTTCTTTAAAGTTTGGCTTTATTTTTTAATCATTTTGGCATTAATTTGTGTTATAGGTTGCTGAGACCCGTTTTGCATCAAACACAATCGTCTTGAGACGACTTGTGAAAGTTAGAGTGACACTATGCAATAAGGTGATCAGCACCAATTGGAGTATATGGAAGCAGAGTAGAAGTGAGAGGGCAGCAAAAATTAGGGACCAAATATTGGATGAGAAATGGTGGGATCTTGTGACATATCTCCTTAGTATTACTGAGCCCATTATGAACATGATTCGCTATACCGAAATGGATAGGCCTTGCATTGGTGAGATTTATGATGGCATTGACTCAATGCTTGAAAAAATGAAGTGCACTATAAATGCAAGAGAGAAAGACCCCAATGAGAAATTCTTCAAAGAAGTGGAAGCAATTGTTGTAGAATGGTGGAATAAGATGACCACTCCTTTGCATCTTCCTGCCTATGCCTTGACACCAAAGTACTACAGCAATCAATTGCCTGATAAACCAGGAAGGATTCCACCATGGAGAGATCTAGAAGTATCTGATGGGTACAAGGCAGAATTCCTTAGACTATATCCTGATGATGATTTGCGAGATATTGTTACAAATGAGTTCATAGAATTTGCAAATGGGAATGGTCTAAGTGTTGATGCTCTTCGTCATAGATCCAAGAAGGATGCTCATAGTTGGTGGTACTTCCATGGCGCATGCTTCCAACACCTACAACCCCTTGCTGTCAAAGTTTTATCACAAGTAAGTTTAATTAATTAAAATTTATCACAAGTTTATTTATAGTTTACTTTGTCTTCATAGGTTGCTAGTTCATCTGCTTCAGAAAGAAATTGGAGCACATACTCTTTCATCCACTTTGTAAAGCGCAATAGGTTGCTATCAAAAAGAGCGGAGAATTTAGTATATGTGCATTCCAACCTACGTCTTCTTTCACACAAAAAACGTAACTACACCCAAGGGGAAATGAAGATGTGGGATATAAAGCTAGAGCATACTGATTTGGATGCTCCCGCTTCTCAGCTTGTTGCATTAACACTTGATGACTTGGATAGTGAGCAAACTTATAGTGCAAGTGCAAGTGGCATTGGCTCATCTAGTGTCAATGTCAATGATGAGGAGGATGAGGAGGAGGAGAATGAGGATTATGAATTAGAAATTTAGAGAATCCATTTGATGATTAAACTTTAAGTTTAAATTGTTGAAAGTTGAAACAATGATACTTGAATATTTTGTCATTTTGATATTAAACTTGATGTATATGATGCTATTATCAATTATGGTATGATCATGATGCTATGATTACAAGTTTATGTTTGTTTTGTTGTTTATATCATATATGATGCTATGTGACATGCTAATCTTAATTCATGCTTATATATATATATATATATATATATATCCCCTTTTCAAAATTTTGCCGTACTGGTTCTTCGAACCCGAACCCAAACCGGCAACCTAGAAGTTAAATATTCAAATTTCAATTTAACTTTAAAACTTAACGTTATCTAAATTAAATATTTTGTACCACATTAAAAATTGAAATATTACCATTATCTACTCTAATCGACATCCCAGAATAGAAATATGGCCAATTGGCCAAGTCAGTATCCAACCTTGTTATGACGTTTTCACACATCGCCCCATTGCAAATGGGGACCCCCACTTTTTTCTACTTTCTAGGTTAGTATTGGCATCTCTAACTATTAACTTTTCACTTGTAGGAGGTGCAATGCCCCAAGTTGACAGGAAGTAATGAGGTCATGTTTCTCTCTTTAGGGTGAATTGAGGTCAGTTAGCTCTCAAGGCTTAGGAAATTAACGATTTATGATGATCATTCCATTTGATCATCGTCATTTGCTTGCAAAATCAGAGATGAAGTGCTGAGTTAGAATAGGGAGAGTTGTGAAAGGAGATTGGAATTCTTGAAAGGAGGATAAGTTAAGGCCTCAACAATCATGGATTGGCTTAAAACAAGGTAATCGAATGAGCAAAATTAAACCATTGATTTCACTTTTTTTGACCCTCTGAAACCTCAATCCAAGACAATGAAGTCTCCATGCTTGATGAAGATGAACGTGAATTGGAGGACAATGATGGTAAATGGGTGAAATCCTCTTGCGATGAAAGGTGACGTCTTGATCAAATCGACCAAGCAAGCAAAGTTAACATTGAGGCATTTCTTTTGCCTAGTCAAATCCGCGATCTAGCTCAAGCATTTCCTTTGCCTTGTCAAAACCTCGATCATGCTTGAACATTTCTAGTGGGCTATGAAGAGTCTGACCCAAGGCAAATGAAGGAAGCAATTTAAGTGAGGATCCAATTAACAAACTATGAAGTGCTGTCAATGCTCCATCAGAAACCTGAACTTCCTATGCCTAGTGAAATTCTCGACCTATCACATAGCATTGTCTTTGACCCCCCCAAAAGCCCAAACTTCCTTTGACCCCCTAAAAGCCTGATCAAGGAAGGATGATCTTTGAATTTTGATTGAGGTAGAATGTTTGATGTTTTTGCAGCGATTTGAAAGGCCTTGAACTTAAGTGAGCAAAGTCGATATTTTTGAGGCATTGTCATTGCTCCTTCAAATCCCTGACCTGCTTGACATCACTTCCTTTTCCCTATCAAAACCACTAACTTCCTTTCCCTACATAAATCCCTGATCTATTTTAAGTTCAGCCTGCTTTGGGTTACTTCCAATGGTCATCAAAAGCCTGAACCTGCATAAAATCAGAAACAGTGAGAAATCAGACATATAAAAGTAAGGTCTCAAACATAAATCAGGCCTGAGACACAAAATCAGACTTTGAAATGTGAAATTAGGGGTCAGGGAAAGGGAATTCATTTCAGATTTTAAGATTGATATGGTTCTCTTTTACATTTTGGTCAAGGGTTGTTTTCTTTTCAGGTTATAGACGCAAGGAAGAAGGAACTTCATCTCTTGAAGAGGATGATGACATGCTAGGAATCAGCTCCAAGATGAAGGCTCATCAGCTCACATGCAACATCAAGATCACACTGTTTGAGACTTCGGCATATGAAGGAGGGTCCAAGATATTGCAACACTCCAAGTCTCAAAGCTCTTGCAAGGCAGCGGATAGGATGACTTCCATCACAAAGAAAGACATTATAAAGCAAGTATAGGGCATAGCATCGAAGGAAGTCGACACATATACTTTGGTTTTTCAACATTACACTTCATGCTAAGGAGGTATATGCAACATGAGGATGTCAGCTTGCTTTATGAAAAGAGAGTTTTCATCACATAGAAGTTTTCCAAGTTCAAGGAAGCACAAGGTTCACAAGAGCAAGCATGAGAGTGCACATGCTAAAGGATGAAAAATTTCACAATCTTGAATTTCCTTATCAATGCTAGTACATCAAGAGATTTTCCGATGCATGAAGAAGGAGAGGATGCAAAGACAGGAGATAGTTTCTGAAGAGTCAATCAAAGTTAGAAGATGATGCAATTTGGGAATATCTCCTACCTTTGTCTCATTAATGGTGGAGCTTGGAAATGTTGAGTATCAAGAGATATGCTTGAATCACCTACATTTGTGATGAGTTACAATGAGCTAGCTGAGGTGGCGCTCAGTCATCACTTATCCAATCACATCATTCCAAGACAGTGTCCAGATTCAATGCACTTAACTCATCCAACAAAGAGATAACGACCACATGTGGGCACAAAGACCGAGATACCTACCCTCGTCATCTATTGGTGAATAATTCAATGAAAGACGTGTGTCCCACTCAATGCAATTTAATTAGTGGTCAAGCATTAAATGCTCTGTAATGGGTATAATAAACCCTAATAAGGGTTTAAATCTTCTACTCTTGGCCATTGATTGTGAATCAATCTGAGCCATTCATTGTAATGAGAGCACTATATAAGGCTCTACCTCTTCATTTGTTAAGGTTAATAGTTCAACAATAGTGAATAGTTGATAGATAGCAAGCAATTAGAATAGAGTAGGGAGAGAAGGCAAAGATTGTTGCCAAGACTTTGTTGTTAGCAGCGTATCAATTTCATTGAAGATATGGTGAACTTTATGTGTTGATTCAACATTTGCATGGTCTCTACTTCTCATTTATTTTGATGTTGTTTAGATGAATTGAAGAACTTTGTGCATGATCAGTGGTGAAATTCATACATCCATACTACGAACACTTTGTTGATTGTAAAGTGTCTTGTGTAGTCAACTGGATCCATCTTAGCCAAGCTTAACTTCAATTGCTACTTCTTCATTGAAATGCATCGTCTTGATGGTGTTATGTCGTTGGTAATGATTTGAACATCATATTACCTTAGGATATTGCACTAAACTTTGTGGAGTTGTTGCTTTGCATGGCAAAGCAATGTCTAGTTGAGTTTCACCAAAGATTGTCCATTGCTCTTGCATTCTTAGAGTTAGATCAGCTTTCTCAACTCTCATCCTTTTTCCTTTTTTTTTTAATTAAGTTAATTTCCACGTTCCAACGACATTCAAGCATTTAAGATACAACGTAAGTCCACCTTGTGATTCTATCAAAATCACATGACAATCACTGAGTCTATCCAAGAGCACGTCAAGACTTGATATTTGAAACCTTGGAGTCACATCCCATTTGATTATGTAGTTTAGCACTTGGGAAGATTTTGTTCAAGAGAGGATATAATACTTAGTATTTTATTCTGTATTGCATAGTGCATAAAAAACACATCAACAAGCTTGACACTTACTAAAAATTGTATAGAGAAATTGTCTAAATCCACTCTAGAAAAGGGCATTATGCAAATGTTAGCCGTCTGAACTCAATACGACATCTGTCATCGCCAAATAAGCTGGATTAAATTGTTGACAAGTGTCATGCCCCCAAACTAAAAATAAATCAGAAACTATATTCATATAATAATGCTTGGGTGATTATCTTCGTAGAGGCCAACCCAAGGGCAAAGGGGATTATAAATAAAGAAAACAGTGTTGGAGTAAATATTATTTACTCATAGCTTAAGTTTAACTTAGGCATATCGAATTTCTAGGTAGTAGGTAAACTTTATTATTATTTTATGTTTACTTGCATTTAGTAATTTGTGTTGGGTGGTTGTACTTACCCTCACATCTCATTGGTGCTCTCATCTCCACTCTTGCCTTTATAAGCAGAGCTTATGTACATTGTTAATCATCTCAAAACAGTTACATTTTTGGTAAAATATTTTATTCTCTTCATGTGAAGGTTATATTGTTGTTTGTGGGCCTTCAACATGGTATCAAAGCCTCCATTCAGCCTCTTCTTCTGCAACATTTGAGAATATTCATCAATGCTTATTGGAATCATTGTTTTTTTGTAGGCTGATCTATTTGCTTTGTGAGTGCCATTTCATTAGCACACAAAGCATCGGTTATATTTTTATGCAACACATAATTATTTGTCCAGTAATCAAATCTGGTCGTTTACGAGATGCATAAGTTTTTATTATGGATTTTATGTTTTCAAGCCCATACATATTGTGTAGGCATTCTTTGTAGATTGTGTTGTGCCCACATGATATTATGCAAGCTGTTTTATGTTCTCTATCGGCTTTGTGATTGTTGGTGGCTTCCTTATCTTTGATGATTAGATCTGTGTTTGTTGGCAGTCGTAGTGATTAGGCTCTCATTCTTTGTTGGCGATCCATTGGCACAACGAACCATTGTTTGTAGATTAGTGTTTTCCTTGTGCAATGCATATGATAACTTTGGCAGGACGTTTGCCTTATTATTGGACGACTGTGGTCATTGACCGAGTGACATTCTCCTTGATTAGGCAGAGGCATTTCGTTTTGGTTGCATCAGCCATCATACTTTACTTGTTTGATTGGTTTCTCCACATTGTCCAAGCTCCTTTCTTGCGCAACGGGTTTATTCAGTGTGATTGGCCCAACTTATTTTTGCAGGCCATCCTTGCCTTATTAGATTGGATGTTTTATGATTTGAATCAGTGACTTGTGATTGTTCTTTTTTCCTTTGCTAATTGCCTTTGATTGCAGTTTTTCCTTGAAGGAGAATTACATTTATTCACAACACTTTCAGAGACCTTTATTGGCCTATGTATGACCTACCCTCGGGTTTTCTAGTCTGATTGGGCATTTGGACAGTAGGAGTAATACTTTGGGTGACGGTTGATTGTGAGGACTGATGCTAGGTAGACTATCTCACCATCTTGCTTTCGTGAGTCCATTCTATTGCATTGCCTATGTCTTCATCTACAACATCCATTATTTGCATCGATTTCATTTATGAAGGCCTTTTTTTGTGGGCGACTATTCTTTTTGTCATGACTTGGCTATTTTGCCAAGCACTCTCCTTTGTGCACGGGCGCCAATAGTATTGGCCTGTATTTTTCTTGTTGGGGTCGAGTCTTTCAACAACTCGTGGTTCGTAGTGAAGCAGTTGATTCATCATTGAAAAGTTGGTGAGTTGTTCTTTCTAATCGGCCAATTCATGTTAGACTTTACATTTCTAACATCTTGGCTCAAATATTTTGTTCAAATCTGGTTAGGGTTTCAACGTGCACAATGAAAGAGTGTGCTGGTGGGCCCCCGTGTGTTGCATTCAGGCATTAACATTGAGTTTTTAGTCCCACATTCCTTAAGTGGGATTCTATTCAGCTGTTTATATAGCTGCTCATCTATCACATATTGTGAGCATAGGTCGGAAGAGGCTAGCACCCTCGTGTGCATAATGTGTCGGTTGTTGCTTAACCTTGGTGGGCTCTTGGCTCAGACTTTGTTCTGCATGTTGACTTGGTGATTGGTGGCTCATTGACTTGACTTGTGATTTGACTGTGGTGGCTTGTTCTTGTTGGCATGGGTATCCACCATCTCATTGTTCAATTACCCTTAAAGGGCCCCACCTTTTTTATCAGCCAATCAGGTTTTTTAGCCTCCTAGGCTATATTATTATCATTTCTTGGAAGTTATATTTTCTATGTGTTGGCGCTATATCTTTGTATTTATCATGTGAAGAATCTTCATAGTTGAAAATGGATTTTTCATTGGAGTGGGGGAACTATAGGCAATGAAGCGATTTCATAATCACTCATCTTAGTGAGTGTCATTTATTGCCGTATTTGTATAATTTTGTTCCTTGTCCTAGCACACCTTGTGAGAATCTTATTTGGAAAGGCTATAGGGCTAAAGTCTTTAGAGTTATTTTTAATCATATAGATGATAACATTTTGGAGTCACTTATTCATTTTCAGTGTCCTCATGCCCTTTGGGCTCACATTCAGGAGTTATATGGCGATCATGATACTTAGCCATTCAGCAATGATCCTATTTCGGATTTTAATGTTCCTCTTCATTCTTTAGAGGAGATAATCCATGTTTGTGATCCTTTGGAGGTTTTTGAAACTTCATATGAGGTTGTTGCTTTAGAGGTTCCTAATTCTTTGTCGAAGATAGTTGATTAGCCTTCACTTTCATTGACTCTTTATCCAAAGTCATTTGAGACTTGCATCATTTCTGATCAACAAGAGGTATATATTTGTCTTCCTGATTGAAATTCCTATTTGGTAGACATTGGTTAGTTGTTTGTGGAGTCTCACATTTCAGATTTGGAGGACACATTTGAGGGTTTATCTCTCCTATTTGATTATAGTTGTGATGCACCTATTGTCACATCTTATTTGTTTTGGAGCTCGTTCAAAATCAGTTTCCATTGGTTCCTTGTTTGCCACCTTATATTGCAATCGGGCATGTACCCGGTTGTTTTGTGGCATCTTCATCATCCAAGGACTTGGCGACATATGAGTAGATTTCAAAGACATCATCATCCTACATTTGGATTCCACTTCCTAATTCCTATGTAGAATGGGAAACAGTTTTGCACTTCTACTTGGTTTATCTTCTTCCTAAGGCGAGAAATGTTGTTTGTAGGCATTGGTTTATGTTTTGTCTTCAAACACTCACCATTTCTGCAAGCAATTATCCATTTTGGGGGGGATATCATGTCTCTTTTCTTCTTTCCTATGGGGGGATTCTTGATTGTATATACATGATGTATGTAGTCCTTGGGGGGTGTGATTGAGTCCCCATCCATGCATCTTTTTTCTTTTCTTTTTTTTGGAGACGAGTTTTCTCCCATGTGGTTTTCTCCTCTTTTCCATTTGTGAGAGATCTCATTTCATTGCATTGTACATGGGGTACCTAAAATGGTCTTGTAGTTGGGACCCATATTGCATCTTGTTCATAGTGCATAATAATCCTCTCCCTAAGTTGCACTTAAGAGGGGGTTGTTGGAGTAAATATTATTTACTTGTAGCTTAAGTTTAACTTAGGTATATTGTATTTCTAGGTAGTAGGTAAACTTTATTATTATTTTATGTTTACTTGCATTTAGTAATTTGTGTCGGGTGGTTGTACCTACTCTTGCCTTTATGTACATTGTTTATCATCTCAAATCAGTTACATTTTTGGTGAAATATTTTATTCTCTTTGTGTGAAGGTTATATTGCTGTTTGTGGCCTTGGATTGAAGTCAATACTTCAACAAACAGTAATTACTCGTTGAAGGCTGACCAAGATAATGGAAAAAATAATAATAATAAATAAAATAAATTAATAACAAGGGCCAACCTCTCTCCTTCAGACATAATCCTCTATATTGAAAACAAAATTAATCTATTCTACTCTTGGCAGACTTTCTTATAAGCGCCCAAGTTAATATTTAAAAATGATGATCTTATGAATGCCGCCTTGGTATAATAAGCAGCATTGGGATTAAAAGAAAAGTTAAGCAAAATAAGGCTGACTTCTTGTGAAAGATCACCTCCCTTCAAGAAGAGGTATGATGGGGTATAAAAGGAAGGAGGAAGTATTCAGATTGGGGGAAGAAAAAAAGGATTAAAAAGAGCAGAAAATAAATATAAGAAGGCAGTGATTAATGAGTATAGGGCAGCAATCCAATTTGAAGAGGCAGAAATAATTATTTAAGAAGAGTCATGTCTATTTGGAAGGACATCATCTTTACAAAAGGATGCCTCTCTTCATGGAGGCAAGGAGATATAGAAGGAAAATCAGGGAGGAAGATTAGATTGTAAAGGAAGAAGTCCTGATCTGGAACATAAGTCAGTTTTGAGCGAATGGTTTGAGTATATATTTGGAAATCAGAAGAAGTTTAAAGCAGAGATAAATATTTACTACCATAGGAAAATTGTCTTATTCATAAGACCTCACAATTTTCTCTAATATTGGAACTGTGTTGTGACGTATTCACACATCGCCCCATTGCAAATGGGGACCCCTACCTCTTTGCTTTCTGGGGTTTGCTTTCTAGGTTTTTAGGGTTTGTTTGTTAGCCTTTGCATGCTGAGTGTTGCTAGAGGGATCACTAGGATGGCAGGCTCTGCTTGAGCCAGGGTGAGTCCACGGGGCCCCAAAGTTAGGGTTTCTTTGAGAGTCTTCCTTAGGGCCTGGTTTTGCTCTTGTTGCTAATTGTGTCTTGCTTGGTGAGTGAGTATCATCCTTGAAGGTCTGAGCTAGGTCAAGTTGGTGAGTGATGAAGTCTGGAATGTCATTTTGATCTTCAAATGCCCTGAAATTTGGCTAAGTTTGGAATGTCTTCCTGATCTTGAAATTTGACTAAGTCTGGAAAACTGAAGAATCCTCCAAAAACTAGATTTTGCATTATAACTCCTGGAGGTCCGAAACCACTCTCAAACATCCTGACAGTATATATGGAATATAACTTAAAGTATAAGAAGGAAATGTCTCTTATACTTGAATGTTATATTCCATACATGAACCTTGACGGAGAGACCAAAATGTCAAATTTCGCTCTTGACCCTTCCAAAGGGTCCAAAGCGAATTTCGCTCCTGACCCTTCCAAAGGGTCCAGAGCGAAATTCTCCATAAGACATTGTACATTGCCCAAAGTCATGAACTAGCTCATTCCCAAGCATTTGTGAAGGCAAAACACTTATTTGGAGTGAAGAAATGTGAAAATGAAGTCATGATTTGAGCCCAAGGATGATTTTCGCTCTTGACCCTTCCAAAGGGTCTAGAGCGAAATTCCAAGAAGACACCTATTCTTCACCTTGTTTGCACTAAAAGTCTTGTTCCTTAGACATGTGGTGAAGGTTTTGATATGTTCTTGCCTAAGAAGTGTTTGAAAGCGTTAAAGGATGAAGATTATGACCCAAGACAAGATTTTCGCTCCTGACCCTTCCAAAGGGTCCAGAGCGAAATCCACTTTTCCTCCACTTTGCTCAAGGATATGACCAAGATTGTTAACTTTTGAGGCATAGTTGATAAGGTTTTGATGCATGTTTGCCTTAGAGAGGAGGTTGAGACTTTGAAATGGCAAAAATACACCTGGGAGGAGAATTCCGCTCCTGACCCTTCCAAAGGGTCTAGAGCGAAATCCTCCATTTAGCCTTCTTTTGGCCTTAAAGACCTAGTTTGACCTTGCCTGGAGCCAGTTCGATGGTGGATTGTCCTGATTGCGATAGGAGGAAGTTGAATTGATCAAGTTTGAAGGAGAATGAGATGAACCTAGGTGAGAAACTAGCCAAGAATAGGGATTTTGCTCCTGACCCTTCCAAAGTGTCCAGAGCGAAAATCCCCTTAAAACCTCAATTTCTCACTTGTCAAGGCCAAATTCCTAGTTTCTAAGGCATGTATGGAAGTGTTTGACATGTTTTTTTGCCTAAGGGAATGACTAGAGGTGGAGGAAATGGAGGATTTTGGCCTAAAAATTGAATTTCGCTCCTGACCCTTCCAAAGGGTCCAGAGCAAAATTCTCGAAAACACTCATTTTCCCTTTAGCCAAAGTCAGGACCAAGATGGAGATGCAAGGAGAGTAGTCTATGTTTGCCCCCCAGAGAAGATTGAAGAAGGAAAGATGAGCAATCAAGCCCAAAACATGATTTTCGCTCTTGACCCTTCCAAAGGGTCCAGAGCGAAAATCTACCTAGCCCTCATTTTCTTCCTTGTTTGATCAAAATTTTAGTATCCAAGGCATGTAGGAAGGAAAATGGATATGTTCTTGCCTTAGGGAGGAAATTCGCTCCTGACCCTTCCAAAGGGTCCAGGGCAAAATTTCACTAAAACCACCTTTTTTTCCCAATTTTATGCCAAGGCAAGTATGGATCAAGATGAATTGAGATGGGAGAGGTCCTTAGGAATGACTTCAAGTTGCTAAGAAATCATTGAATTTGAAGGAATTGAGCAAAACCAAGAATTTCGCTCCTGGCCCTTCCAAAGGGTCCAGAGCGAAAATTCTACAATCACCTACTTTCCTTGCAAGACAAGTCAAACTTTGGGTTTTTATAGCTTGAATGAGTGTGAAGAAGTGTTTTCTTTCCTTTTGGACTTGATTGAGGTTGAAAGGATGGAGGAATAAGCTCAAAACAAGATTTTTGCTCCTAACCCTTCCAAAGGGTCCAGAGCGAAAAACCCTAAAACCATCTTTTTTCCCAAAATTTGTGTGAAGTCAGGCCTGGGCCTAGGGATTGCCCTTGAATGATTTTTGATCATCAAAAATGCAAATTTTGAGCTAAAAGGTGAATTTCGCTCCTGACCCTTCCAAAAGGTCTAGAGCGAAATTCTGGATAGGTCTTGTCCTTGGCTAGGTTTTTGAGCGAATTTTTTCCTTTTCAAGGCTTTTGAGGATCAAGCAAATGTTGGCAAGTAGAGAAATGGATTCAAAAAAGGAAGTCTAGAGGAAACAAAGTGAAAAGAATGGAATTGAGTGAGGATAAACAAGCAAAAGGTGAATTTCACTCCTGACCCTTCCAAAAGGTCTAGAGCAAAATTCTTCAAATCCACTATTTCCTCCTTGTGTCAAGTTAGGATTTTCATTCCTAGGGTGTGGTTGAGATTGGAGTAAGGTTATTTAGCCTTGCAAGATGAGTTGAAGTGAAGAAGATGAAGAATTAAGCCTAAAAGGTGAATTTCGCTCCTGACCCTTCCAAAGGGTCCAGAGCGAAATTCACAAAATGTCATGTTTTCTTCGAGATAGTGTTGAGCCAAGTCAATGATCAAGGTGAATGGACCTTAGAGATTGCCTTAGAAGAGATTGTCAATGAAACAAAGGTGAGTTTTGACCTAAAGAAGGAATTTCGTTCTTGACCCTTCCAAAGGGTCCAGAGCGAAATTCTCATCATCGCCTAATTTGCTCATGTTAGAAGCTAAAGAATTGAATCCCTAGGCTTTGTTGAACTAAAACTAGCATATGCTCACCTTTAAGAGGATTTTGGAGTGAAAAAATGAAACAATTAAAGACAAAATCAAGGAATTCGCTCCTGACCCTTCCAAAGGGTCCAGGGCGAAATCTTTGGAAACTCCTATTTTTCACCTTGTTTGGGCCAGGCGAAGAGCTAGTTGTGAGATAATGTTGAAAAGAGGTCTAAATTGGGCAAAATAGCAAATTTCGCTCCTCAACCTTCCAAAGGGTCTAGGGCGAAATTCTTATAGGGCCTGTCGCTGGGAAGGATTTTGAGCGAACTTTATTTAAAGTCTTCTTGTTGATGATTTAAGGTGGAAAATGCTTTGTTGAAATGAACATGTCATGTAATTAATCACCTTTTGGTTTATTTTGCAGATGGAGAAAACCAGGCCAGGTCAAGGACGACCACTTCCATTCCATCATCATCAAGGACGACCACTTCCAGTCCAGCATCATCAAGGACGACCAATTCTAGTCCCTCATTGTCAAGGACGTTCCACAGGCAAAAGGGAAGACTCAAGGTGTTCAAGGAATTGCCAGCTACCTCCAGAACCTTCACTTTGCCACACTAAGGAACCACAAGATGACAATGAAAGGCGTTGCCAGTATTTCAAGGAAAGGTACACCACCCATCCATCACGTCAAAGATAGAGGAGAATCAAATAAGGTCAGTGCAAGGGTCCGTTGAAGAAGGAGTTAGTCTCAGAAGAGTTAATCAAAGTTAGCTTCTCAACATCATCAAATTCAACATCAACCAAGTTACAAGTGTCAGACAAGGTGGCATCCCAGTCATCATTCCTCCAGTTGGATTGGTCCACCTTAGCGTGTCCAGATTCAATGTACCCGACTCATCGGGGATGACACAAACTTCGAGGCACCTACCCCTGCTTCCTATTGGTCCTCACCCTTGGAATGTAATTTTCTAATTGGCTAAGGAAGTTTATTGTAACAAACCCTAATTAGGGTTTCTATCTTGTAATCCTAGCCATTGATTCTAAATCAATCAGAGCCGTCTATTTGTAAAGGGTTTCTCTAGATAAGCCCTCACTCCTCATTTGTAAAGGTTAATAGTGGGTTGATAGAGAATAGTTGGTTAATAGAGAATAGCTAATAGTGAATAGTCAGAGAGTAGGAAATAGTTAGAGTAGAATAGAAAGAGAAGGCAAAGATTGTTGCCAAGATATTGTTGTAAAAGATTTGTAAACTTCATTGAAGAAATGGTGAATTCTATGGGTCGATTCAACAATTTGCATGTCTCTATACTTCTCAAATTTGATTTCATGTTATTAGATGAGTGGAAGAAACCTGTATGATCGATGGTGAAATTCGTATATCCATACTACTAGCAGTTTGTTGATTGTAGACTTGCCTTGTGTAGTCAACTGGAATCATTCAGCTTAAGCTTAACTTCAATTGTCGCTTCTTCATTGACATGCATCAGCCTGATGGTGTCCATGCCTATAGCGATGATCTGAACATCATAAAGCTTTCCTCAGAAGATCGCACTAATCTTGTGGAGATGGTCCTGGGATGTCAAAGCAAGACTTAGTTAGAATTTCATCAAAGGCCATTCATTGCTCCTACATTCTTAGTGTTAGAATTAGATCCTTCCCTCGCCCTTATCCTTTTTTCCTTTTTCAAAATTTAGGCCAGTGAAATCTTGCGTTCTAGTAATATTCAAAGCAAATCAGACATTTAGGTCGTCAAATGTAAGTCCCCTTGTGATTCCAGCAAAATCACATCGTACCGCAAAGAGCTTATCTGCGAGTAGAGATCCTACATAACAGAACCTTGAAGCTTCTTCGATTGATCCTTCTGCGATATCTTCAGCATTCGGGAGTTTTATTCAAGAGAGGATAAGGTACCTTTAGGTATTTTATTCTGTGTTTGGTCGTGTACAAAAGACACATCAACAAACTGTTACGCTACAATGACCAGATACTAATAATAATCTCTTCTTAATGTTTAACAGGTCCTTCAACGGCATCAAACAAGATCAATAATTCAATTAGACCAATCTTGGGCATCAATAGTCTGCATTTCAAGATACAATGGTCTTGTATTCTAACAAGCATTGTGTATTCTAACAAGCAAAGACAAATTCCCCCACTAAGCAGACAACCCCATGTTGGATGGTTGATGTGCCTACCACTTGTGAGCCAAGGGATGGTGGATCTTGCCCTTGGGCTTAGTGCAAGGGATGTTTTGAGCACCCTATCGTGCTTTCCTCATTCAGCCATGTTATGGTTGAATTCTAGAAATGAATTATAGATTTAGGTATGTGACTTTAATTGCTTATTTAATTTAAGGAATGTAATGCCCTAACAAGGAAACCTAGAGGATAAGAGCAAAATACACTAAGAATACATGGATTTTTTTTTTGACGTATTCAAGTGTGAACATACACATCTTGAGCAAGTACTAAGCTCAAACCTCAAGAGAATCAACTTGTCAATAATCGACATTGCACATGTAGAAGACTTAACACCTGAAAATTCAACCGAACATGGGAAAAGGTCTCCCAAACTATAGGACTAGGTCATTGAGTTGATTAGGGTCATACAAGACCATCCCTAAAGTTACAAGACTTGGTTCGGCAAACGAGACCACCTACAAGGTCCTAGGTGTCATCGATGAGCTTTGGAGAAACCTTAATCGCACTTGGACATCCTCGACACTAACCAAACTAACGCAAACCAACTCAAGACACCTTTGAGGGTTCCTTGATGCTGAGTGCCCAAAAATTCATTTGAACTGAATGGTAGGACACCAGCTTTTGGGCTAGACACAGGTGCCTAGGAAGGACACTTGCACGACGCACTAGAGTCCTCAACTCGTGCATTAGTCCCATGTCTGCGCTATTGTCCTATTTCTACATTGTAGTCCTCTGAGACGCGCATTTGTTCTAATCAATGAGCTTCCTGATTGGACAGTTGGAACCCGTAGACACCTAGAATCACTTGGTGAAGTCAAATTGTGCTCATGACACTCAAATTAAGAGAATCAAATAAAAAGGTGTGAAGACAAGACAAGAAAAGTGTCACTAGGTCACCAGGTGACACCTACAAGACTAGTCGGCAATCAAGTGGACCCAAAACATACCCAATCCACCAAAAACTTCCCAAAACCACTACCAATACACTTAGGGATGTCCCAATCAACTAAAAACCATGCTGACACACCTTGGGATTAACTATGGGTTGTCCCAAATGAGCCTGAAATGACTTCGATTTGCTCCACTCTAGAACGAGCAAGGAGACATGACAACACTAGGAGATGACTATATTAACCTCCAAAACTACACAAACCACATATATATTCATTTTAGAGCACCAAATGAAGTGTTCCTATGATAATAACATGATGCATCAAGAATTGATTAAGTTACATGCCACAGTTCGTGCCAGATTCCAACATTGGTGCACGTAAAGTTACACTAATCCAAATCAATATGTTTCAATTGTATCCATCTCCTTTTGGAGTTTTCAATAAATATAGCCAATGTTTACAATGCTTGATTCAAAATACAAATAGTTACAACTTTGCATGAAGCGAAAGAATGAGAAGGAGCAAGTGTTGAGGAAGGTGGAAGAACTCTTTAAGCCGATCCCGATCCAAGTGCACCAGTCACCATTAGTAGTTTGCAACGCCACCCGACCACGTGGAACACTTAGGTCCACCCCACCGTGCTCGTGAAGATAGTCACATGGCCCAAACAATCATACAAGCATACAAGGGGAAGTAATAGGTTTACACAGGTACCAAGCATGGAGTAAACACTCAACATGAACAACTCAACCAAACAAGAATTTATAATGCTACAAGAAGATTGGAAACACCTTCAACAATGCATCACTCACTTCATAGAGCAACAGTTGATAAGAAAGGGTGCCCAAACAACAATAAGCAAAACATCAAAAGATAGAGGACACATCCTCGATTGGCAACAATAAAGACAGGGAGGCACCAACATGGATCAACACCAAATTTGCCATAAAACATGCATCACAACGTAATAACCAAAATCGACAATAAACCCATTTGGGTGCTACTCAAATTACTAAGACCTAGATACCTGAGTGCTAGTGTAGGGAGTGTCATCATGTGTGCTTGTGAGGATGCACCACACGGATCCGAGCATTCTCTTGTCAAACGAGAATGACAGTCATGCATACCATTCCAGGTAAGATCCAATGCCTACATGTGCGGGCATGCCTTCCTAGTACATCCTTGGCCTCGTACTAGCCCTCAAGGCATGTTTGGGGCACCAATTATCTTAATTAATGTTTAATTCAAAACCAAAGCTTTACTTAACTTTCCACTTGATTATGAAACTCCCCAAACTTGATTGCCAACGTGCCACTTACGGGCTAGGGACACGAGTGGGAGCCACTCCCTAGACCCACTCTAATACCTAGATCTAAGCTCATCCCATTCAATTGAATGAAAAATAAAAAATAAAACACAATGCTACAATTCAATTGCCATTTTCACATGATTTCAAATTCGTTTTCAAGGCACTATTTCTGAGTGAATCCTCAATATACACATATGCATACAATTGCCCACTTGGCCATAAAACATGGATATGGATCCAATACGATCCCAAAATCAAATTTAGATTATATATATGTCATTCCACATTATAATATCAATTTATTATCATCAAAATCCACTTTTTTAGAAGTCTCAATTTTGGACCAAAAACCAGTCATGAGGGCCATCCACCTTTGAACCTCAAAAAAGCTCAAATTTTCAAAATGCGAGATCCAAATTCTAGCAAATACCCATTAAAGCTAATATGCACAACATCCCAAATCCACAATAAAATCTCATTTCCATGCATCCAAACCAATTTGGACAGCATAACATTTCACACAATTACGTTTTCCAAAATTTGAATCAAACAATTTGGGGAATCAATGAAATGAAAAAGTCTAAATAGAAGAGATGTTTAAAGTCATCTAACAAAATTTGCAACACGTTTAAAACCATTAAATTGGAAAACAAGGGAGAAAATTGAGTTCCTACCTCAAGAATGATTCAAAACTTCAAAATGAAAATGTAGCGCACATACCACGAAAGAGGGCGATTCTTTTGGACAGCCGAAAGCATTCATCATCACGATTCAAATGAGCCTCTACCCACAAAATTCCTCCAAATACATCTCCCACAAACACCAATTGAAAATCCATGTGTAGGGTTCGAAAACTCTAAAAATGAGAAAAATAACACTAAGTGTTCAAAATGAAGTCTATTTTCACAATATAAACTCACTTTTTGAAGTGGGGAATAAAATATTATAAAAATCAAGTTAAAACTTAAATACCAAATAAACCCAAATGACACCTATAAACAAATCATGCCATTCTTATCAATTAGTATACAAACATGACATATTTTACAATTAAACATTAAATCACTTCAATAATATTAAAAATATCATTAATATGCACACTAAACGACAATAATTCACAACTGATTGACTAGCACAAACAGTTTGTTATGGGTCTTACACAAGTATGCATTAGGGTATGCCGAACATTACCAAAGTAGTAATCAGAGGTATTAACACAAAAAATAGGGCAAACCGTCCAAATTAGGAATGATGGCTAGGGCTAGGTAACATAAATGGCCAGTGTGCTATCTCTTGTAACCATTGTCGGGGACATGGGCATGCTCAGACTTGTGGAGCCAGGTGGAGTCGTTGCCCTATACCCGCATCAATGGCAAAGCAATATACTTGTACATGCATAATATACCAAAATACATATATAGTCATTGCCGAGTTGGGGTCACATAACGACATCGTTAGAACATCAAAATATAACAATATTGAACTAAATATACTCAACTAGTGCATCTAGCATGAATATCATCAATAACGACTATAAGCATTTAGTCATTTAAACGAAATAAAATAACATAAAATATGATTTATTACTTTTTAATTAACTAATTAGGTTAACCTTGCTTTTCAACTTAAGCATCAATATTTATCAGAATGTGATAATTGAAATCACATAGTTAATCTATCTCAATCATCAGAGGCACAATTGTTCCACGTTACATCATAGCAACAACCCAAAAGTTCTAGTATCCAAATCAGATATACAATAAACAACATCACAATGGTTCTCAACACCAAGCACAAGAAGGCAAGTATGCATCTCAATGCAACAACATAATCATGATCATCATGAAGCAATCCAACACATCGTTGGGCTATGATAATTACATAACACAATCAAAGCAGAATAAAGAATAAGGACCCAAAAGCAACACACAAGGAAGCATCAAAAGGCATGATCACAACCACAAATGTCCACATCACCAGAATGCCAAAAAGGTGCAACCATGAGCACAATAATGAATCCACACCAATAATATGAAATGCAAAAGAGCAAATCGAAGAGGCATTATAAGGAATATTGCAAATGATTATTAGTACAATTGATTATATGTGAACATTGGTATGCTATTAGATCTCTAACTGGTCTTATGAATTACATTCCAAAAATTGGCTAACATTATTGCAGGGTTTACACCACAGTTTATGTTGGCAAGGAAATTGTTAACTAGCAAGTTCGCGTTGAATTTGTGACTTTAGGGCAAGATTTAGGATCATCTCAAAAATGGACATTACACTTGGTATCAGAGCTTTGATTCTACCAGCTTGCAGGGTAAAGCTAAAAGAATAAGTTACATTCTATTGAAAGAGATTTGGAGATCTAAGAAAGGATCTATATACTCGGTCCAAAAATAAAATTGAGTAGGGCAACACTGCACTTCTACATGTGTGTGCCTTTCACATTTTTTTTCATGCCTTGCAGTGTATTTATGTGTATAGCTTCATGCCTTACGTGTATACTTCATGCCTTACGTGTATACTTCATGCCTTACATGTATTCATTTGTCTGATTCATGCCTTATGTGTATTCATGTGTTTGATTCATGCCTTACATGTATTCATGTGTATACTTCATGCTTTACATGTATGCTTCATGTGTATACTTCATGCTTTACTCCTCACATGTTTTCATGTGTATGATTCATACCCTATGTGTATTCATGTGAATGATTCATGCCTTACGTGTGTATACTTCATGCTTTAAATGTATGCTTCATGCCTTATGTGCATTCATGTGTATACTTCATGCTTTACGCCTTACATGTATTCATGTGTATGATTCATGCCTTACATGCATTCCTTTGTATACTTCATGCTTTATGCCTTACGTGTATCCATGTGTATGATTCATGCCTTATGTGTATACTCCATGCTTTACATGTTTGTTTCATACTGAATGTGTTTCAGTATATTTACTCCATGTGTGTTTTATGTACCTTTCTCAGGTATGCTTTGTGTCTTGTAGGTATGCTTCATATCCTACGTGTTTGCCCCATGTTTGTCGTGTCTTCAACATGATTACTTCATGGACATATGTGCCTTCCTAATTCATACCTCATGTCTTGAACATGCTTCGCATCATGCTTATTGTGTATTAACAAAGTTTATTCCACAAGTGTTTTTAGGAGTACTTATAAATATTTCAGGAGCCATATTCTTGCATTCAAATTAAAATGAGTGCATGTTTTAGATTATAAAGACCCTTCTTTCTGCAAACATGATGTCTCACACTCCCCTAAATAACATTGGTAAGACACCAGCAAAAACAACATAGGGATTGTTGAACATATCAATGCCATGACAATCTATAAGGTGTGTGCCAAAGGATTGGAAGGAAGAAAGTATGAGAATATAAATGCTCAAACACCATAAATTGAGGGTGCAAGAACTTAATGAGTACAGTAAGTTTGCCTATAAAGTGAGAAAGGAAACAGGTTGAGATTAATAATCACTCACAATATATCCATGACAGACAATAAGGTGCTAAGTCATTTGACAGTAGCCATTGAATCATGTGAGGATCAGTTTATAATAACAGTATCATCCTCTGGGGCACCTTCGTGACAAGTTTCAGCACAAGACTTAGTAGTCCTCTATTGAAATCCACCCGATTGAAACTTTATTACCCAAAGTTCAAACACATAGCTTGGTAAGCTTATAGAATTTGTTGTCATAAAGCATCATGCATACAGGGAAGTTATTGGACATTTCCAAACTCTCGTGTCGCAAGGTTGCTAATAGCCAGACATCTCAGTCTCCAAGTTGGATGGTAATTCAGTCATATCCCAAATATCAACATGGAATTCAATAAGTATCAAACATTTTTTATATAGATAGTATTGGCACCAAGTTAGGTTTTCACAGCATCTTCTAGACCTATTAGGATCAAACTTCTTTTTTAAATGATGTAGCCCCTTCACGTCTTTAAGAAGTTTATCTCACCAATTGTCATAAGATCTCTTAACTATTGACCTTGACATAATTATCCTACAACTTATGAAGCAACAAAACCTAGACATATCTGTATACCTATCGGTTGACGTGTCTGAAATCGCATTGCTGCAAACTCCATACGGCCAACACAGAATAGAATAACCAACTGAGTATCCTAGCCTCTCTTGAGATAAGGGAATCCCTAATGCTATTTTCTACGTTTTGATCAAAGGGGCTAGCCTCAAGGTTTCTTTCGTCAGGTTTTGACTGCGGGATTTCTCAGTGGCTTGATGTGCTTTTGCTGGAAACACAAGGGGACTTATGATTTGCAACAAGCTAGTCTACTGTGATTCTTGAATTATGCAATAAAGAGCAAAAGGAAAGGGTTAGGAGATCTAAAACTAACAACACGGGTATGCAGGTAGACGGATTCATCATAACCAATTCCTGCTTGGCCAGAATAGCTCACAACCTTGCAGGAACGATGCAATCTTCAAAGGGACTTGGAAGATTTTCAAATTGGAGACGCACAGCTAAGCACCCAATTCTGGCGCAGCTCAGACGGACATCTGCAATTGAACTAAGCACAATCGAAGGCTTAGGTTAACCACACAAAAGGACACACAATCAGTATATCCTCAGTGGTATGAGCCTGAATCTATCAAATACCTGCACACCCAAAACAGAAAGATCTATCTAAAATACTGAAAGAAACCATGCAAACAGGATGAAAACAAGACAATAAACACCAAATCAATGTTTATATATTGATTTCATTTGCCTATTACAACAATTTCTGCAACATCACTATGCTACTGCTAAGATCTAACCTATTCTAACTCTAAAATCTAACTATCTAACCATCTAACTATCTAACCCTTTACAAAAGAAAGGTCTCCGCCTTTTAGAGATTTTACAATATTGAATCGAAGGCTAGGATGGACTGCATCCAAGGGCCCTGATCTGCCTTCCAGAAGCTGGCAGCTTTAACCCATGCTCAATTAATTCTTAAATATCCAACCAACAAATATCTCAACTACCTGCCACTATTTGGCTTTAATTTAGGTTTATCCGATCTTCTTGGTGGTTGGGAATAGTTATCCACAAAAATATCTTGCACGGGACCCATAGGCAATTTACAATAAAGCAGTTTCAGCGTACTAGAAATTGAATTCCTGGAATTAAATCCAGCTGTGTCCCTTTTCTCGAGAAGGCATGAACTTGCAGCATTCAGAGTGTTCTTTGGTCTTTGGTCCCGGTGGTGGACTTTATTTTTGTTCAGCGGCACGGTTCCCAATGTTTGGTTGCTCTCGCGCTCCTGCAGCACGTTCCCACATCTTTTTCTTTTCCAGTTTTCAGCGCCTGGCCTTGATTACGATCCTTCTTTGATCTGCGTTTCAGGTCTTTCTCCTGGCTCTTTAATGACGTCCTGTGACCTGCGAACGATCAATTTCATTTCAATAAATCAATTTGAAAAATTAATTAATTTAATTTAACAAATATTAAATTTAATTACGACGTCTGGCTTGAGAAGTTCTTTGTGAGATGTATCTTGAAAATGCTTCTCCTTTCTCTTCGAATGTGAAATTTGATCCTTGGTCTTGATGGTGTTTGGGCGATTTACTTTTGCGTGATTTTACCTTTGGAGTCTTGGGCGTTTTGAATGGGTTTATGGTGTTTTGAAAACTTCTTATAGCGCGACTCTGGAGGTTTGAAGAGCTCCTGCAAATTTTAAAACTCTAACTCTCATGCATTTTGGTGAATTTCGGAGAATGGAGGGGGGTTTTGCAGACTTTAAACTTCATGTTTCCATCTTCTAAATTACAAATTTTGTGTTTTCGTGCTTTGTCTAATAAAATTTCTGTGCTGCGTTCTTCGGATGAATGGGGATCTCGGAACATTTGGGGTTATTCTGCAAATTGGAGATATTTTCGGAGCATGGGGAGTTTATGGCGATTTTGCAAATTTTTTAGACTTTTTAACTTAACTCTCCCGCAATACTCCCTTCTTTAGCGATTTTCGGCACTCACAAGGAAATTGCGAACTTCGGATGTTTCCTGTTTTTTGCCAATTTCAACAAGTTTTCACTTTGCCCTTAGGGTCCGAAATTCGGCCCTCTGGGCGATTTCGCGATTTTAAAGATAAATTCAGACCTTTTAGCATGTTTGGCAACTTTTCCAAAAACTTTGGACCTCAAGGCGTTTTTGGAATTTAAAGGAAAACTTCGGACCATAAGGTGTTTTTTTACAACTTCTACGAATTTCGGACTTTTAACATGCTTTGCAAATTTAAAAAAAACTTTGGACCCTAGGCCCATTTTGCAAATTTCGGAGTTCTAAGCGTTTTTGGCGAATTGGGAATATTTTCGGACCTAAACGCGCTTTTGGCAATTTTGGAGTTCTTGAACCTTTTTGCAATTTCGCCAAAATTTCAAATTTCGGAGCTAGGGTCCGAAATTGAGGTTTTAAGTGA
The DNA here is from genome assembly GCF_030272615.1 of Cryptomeria japonica. Taxonomy (NCBI): domain Eukaryota; kingdom Viridiplantae; phylum Streptophyta; class Pinopsida; order Cupressales; family Cupressaceae; genus Cryptomeria; species Cryptomeria japonica. The sequence continues at coordinate 760,571,335 of NC_081411.1, forward strand.
ATTTCGGACCATTGGGGTCTTTTGCAAATTTATAACAAACTTTCAAATTTCGGAGCTAGGGTCCGAAATTGGGCGTTTAAGTGAAATTCAGACCTAAAGGCTCTTTTGGCAACTTAAGTGAATTTCGGACCATATGGCTATTCTGGCAACTTAAGTGAATTTCGGACCTAAAGGCACTTTTGGCAGCTTAAGTGAATTTTGGACCTAAAAGCACTTTTGGCAACATTTCATATTTTTAACTTTTTGCCCCAGGGTCCGAAATTGGGCATTTTAAGCGTTTTTCTCAAGAAGTGCGAGCTTGGGCACTTGGGCAAGTTTGTCAAGATCTCTCCGAAGGATCATTTCATGGAATATAACATTTAAGTATAAGTGAGAATCTTCTCACTTATACTTTAAGTTATATTCCATATATACTTCCAGGATGTTTGAGAGTGGTTTCGGACCTCCAGGTGTTATATTGCAAATTCTAGTTTTTGGAGGATTCCTCAGTTTTCAGACTTAGTCAAATTTCAGGATCAGGACATTCTAGACTTAGCCAAATTTCAGGATCAGGACAGAAAGGCACAAACTGGGGGGTCCCTGTCCAAGACGGGGATGGGTGTGCGATTCGCACAGCACTATCATAAACAGTTTGTAATGATGGAGTAAAACATCATTTAGGGTTTCCTCAAAATCACTGCCGCAGTCATAATTTGTACTTAATAACTCTTTGTACTGAAAGCCCTTCTATTTGCTAACTCTGAACAGTACTTATCATTTCACAAACTGCTTATCACACATTGCGAAACATAACTAAAACCATATTCAATTTATTGTTATTGTACAGAGCATGATTGAATGATGTCAAGCTTCCTTACAAATGTTATACAGTCAAACTCATAGCATTTTTTGAACAATTTTGCTTGGGTACAACTACCATACAAACAATGAGATTCAGTGAACTAATTCCTAACATCATAAGGTCTCCATTTTATAATGTATAGTTAGCTTGATCAGCAAGGAAGGGAAGGAAGGTTTTGTCAGCAACTGTCGTAAGCTTATTAGATTTTTCAATTTTATGCCACTAAAACAATCGACCATTTACCATATCAAATAGGCATCATATTGAGTTGTCTCTATCACACTTGACTAATAGGAAACAGAAAAAGCATAATGCAGAAGATAGTTGATGGTCTGCCTCATCTTAAAATACCCTTGGTCATCACTGTATATTTTTGTTCTTTTCTGAATTCCTTTGCCACTTCAAGTGCAATGTTGTCAGCCTTGTGGAGGAAACTGTCCGTGAATTTTATTTCCAGCTTGAATGCTTTCGTCTTTGGTGCAACGTTAACTTGTATACTTATGCAGTTATGCTATTCTACTTCTATACTTAAGTTTCTTCCCTTTTTTTTGCTTACAGTTGGTTTAAATCTAAACTTTTTGCTTGATATTAATATGGTACTGTGCAGTTTTCTTTATGTTTGTGCAATTCATTTATTGCAGTAACTTCAGTGCTGTGGCAGCTTTTGTAGTACCATTGTAATTAAACAGATTTTGTTTTAGTTCCAGATCCATTTTAATTCCTTCCTCCTTCGCGCAAACAGTATATAAAAGTATAGATTTGTAATATTCAAGATAGGACTGACTTTAATTAACTTTATGGTTTCCAAAATGTTTGCAGGATAGTTGAGGCTGTTGATGATGCTCTTCAACTTTCCAGAACTTATGGCATACCTGTGACTGAACTTGGGAAAACTGCAGTGCTATTTACTTTTACGGTTGTTTCCACTTTGGTCAGTGCAATAGCAGAAGATTCAGGTCTGCAAGTTAGATGGTTAGAGAAACAATACCAGGTAGGTGGGAATGTGGGACAACATGACATGGCAATAGGGGCAGATGAGGATGCTAATGAGAAACGACATCAACATCAAGAGCATTTACGGAGAACAAATATTGTGATGGCTATTGAGATGGTTGGGAAACTAATGGAGCACAAAAGAACATCTACCTTTTTCCGTCTTGCATGTCAAAACATGTATTTTTCTTAATTATCATCTTGTCTATTCACTATAATTGTATTTTTTTATTCTGCTTGAATATGGAGGGAAACGTGAATGCAGATCAAGCTGTGGTATACCTAGAAAGGCTTTGCAGGCAGCCTTGAAGCTTTAAATATGCACAGGCTTATCTTTGTATTAAATATGCTATATATATGGTTGAGAACTTGAGATTTTTGCAATGTCTGTTCAACGTGGCTTCCTTCGCATGTATGACCTAGGAAAATACTTAAAGACAATTTTTTTTTCTATGCTAAAGCATGAAGCTGATATATGGATTCATGCATAGAGCCCTCATGTGCTGAAGCATTCCATTATATTCATTTGGATAGAACTAGAACCCTATGAGGTTGAGGTGTGCCATTAAATTCATTTGGAGAAGCTGATGCCACACTGCGTTAAGGTGTCTATTATAATCACTGAATGGCCATAGGTCCTTCAGTGATTTTTGCAATGTCTGTTCAACGTGGCTTCCTTCGCATGTATGACCTAGGAAAATACTTAAAGACAATTTTTTTTTCTATGCTAAAGCATGAAGCTGATATATGGATTCATGCATAGAACCCTCATGTGCTGAAGCATTCCATTATATTCATTTGGATAGAACTAGAACCCTATGAGGTTGAGGTGTGCCATTAAATTCATTTGGAGAAGCTGATGCCACACTGCGTTAAGGTGTCTTATTATAATCACTGAATGGCCATAGGTCCCAGTAGGGTCATTATATTTTCCCTAAAAAAGAATTCATTTGAAATTTAGTTGTTTATAGGTTAGTTAGAGATGACATGTTACTCAGAGATCCAAGTTTGTGAGCCTTGCACATAATGAGAGAACAGTGATAAACTATAAGCATTACCTCTTTACAAATTGGATACTGTTGATCAAACCCCACAGTAATTCCTTGTTGGTTTAGTGGGAATCTGCCATCATCTATTCAAACTAAGATATTTATGCTTGTGCTTGTTTTGATTATGTTTATAGATACCTAAGGTATTTGTAACAATGGTTTCATAGGAAAGCCAATCTTTCTATGCTCCCACTAATTTTTCTAATCTCTGTTTGTATTTTGAATTCTTGAACCCATTTTCAATCTTCTTTTATTAATGTTAAGTTGTAGTTTCCTCTTAAAGCTTCTTCTTTGCACGTTTTCACCTTTTAACCTCTGGAAAGGTCAATTGTGTTTGTCAATATAGGTATTTATATGTCCAAATATGAATGTTCCTTTGAAGAAGGATGCCTTTGTGAGATTTCTTTTTCCATATTCATCGACTTCATATTCTGTACTTTTTTGAAATTACCCTTTCATTTTCCTGAACCATTCTAATGAACCAGAACACAGAAAAATATTACTTAGACTATCTAATATAGGTAATAAAACTTCACCCATTTTAATTTGTTTAAAGTAATATACTTCTAGTATTTTTGTACTCTTAGCTTCTGACTACAGTTAACACTGGCCCTTGGAGTTGTAAGAGTAAGTGCTAGCACCGCTGTCCACTTTCTGATCAGCTTATACATGACTTCAGTCCTTGACTTGCCAGAATTTATATTGTTGCAAGAATTTATATTCACAATCATTGTCTGGCCAAGGAAAAGTCATGCCATTGCTGACTAGTTTGTCGAGGATCAAGTTGGGAGAGCCACCTGAAGGAGTGAACGGGGATTTTCCGGATGCTCACCCGTTTTAGATTGCAATGCTACCTCCATGCTACGTGAACATTGGAGAGTACTTGTCTACCTCTATCTTCAAGAAGGAGATGCCACGAGGAGAAAGGAGGAAATTGGCTTTGAAAAGTAAAACCTTCCAACTCATAAATGGACTGTTGTATAAAATGGGTTTTGACCAAGTCTTGAGATGATGTGTCATGTGGGAGGAGATACCAAGAGTACTCAAGGAATCACATGAAGGCCTTGTTGGAGTACAAACGAGACCAGATCCCAAAGCCTGATAAGTCTTACTTGTAGGGTTGTGGTGGTCAACGGTACACACAGACGCTTGAGAGTAGTTGGTAGGATGACACATGTAAGAGCTGGCAAACCTCTCAAGCAAGATTACATGCCATTGTTCCCTTCACAAGCATAGGAACTCTTTGAGAGGTGGGGACTAGATTTCATCACTCCATTGAAAGTCAGCCCCTTAGATCAATGTAGATACATCATCGAAGCCACAAAGTACCCGACAAAGTGGGCAGAGAAAAGAACACTACCAGACAACACAACTATTAGTGCGGCAAGATTTATCTATGAGAAGATTGTCACCTGGTACGACATTCCCATCTAGATTACAAGTGATTGGGGAGTACATTTCATCAACCGTGTCTTTCATGTCCGTACTACCTGAGAGTGAATGGACATGCAGAGTCGACAAATAAGGTGTTGGTTTCGATCATTTACAAATCATGTGGCATTGAAAAAGAAAATTGGGAAGAGAAGTTTCCAGTCGTACTATGGGCCTACTGTACGATTTATAAGGTACGACATAACACACATTGTTTGAACTGATGTATGACCAGGAAGCAATGGTCCCCGTTGAGTATATGGTTTTGAGTTTGAGGATTGCTGTGGAAAACCAACTTGGCAACACATAGAGTGTAAGGGAAAGACTCTATGCATTGGATAAGCTTGACAAATGAAGGGTGCTTGCACAATGGGCCATCGAAGCTATGCAAAAGTGAAGTATTGGCATGACAAGCACCTACGGAGAATGAACTTTTGACTGGGATAGTTAGTTTTAAAGTATAATGGTTGTAACAAAATCAAGCTAGGGAAGTTTAAGGTAAGATGGCCCATGCCCTTTAAAATCTGAGAAGCGGATGATAATGGGTCTATCAAATTGGAAAACTTGGATGGTATATTGCTGGGATAGTATCAATAGCTCAAAACTAAAATTGTATAGAGAAAGGAAGGAGCCCCTGATAGCAATTGATAAGGTGGACTGGACAACCTATGAAGAGGGTGCCGATCCTAAACTAGGGGCAATACTTGAGGAGCACCATATCAAGGATGAAAAGGAAATTGTAGGAGTTGTTCCAACTACAAAATCACAATTGGTAAATTGTATGTGTGGACCACCACCAATCGAGGTAAGATTTTGCAATGCTACAAAAATAATACATGAGCCTTATTAAATTATTCTAATTGAATATGTAAGTCATGAATTGGATATAGAAATAAACATAGACAAAACCAAAAGGAAGCAAGGAAGAAATGGAATGGCCCGAATTTGCCAAAGAAGAAGAAGGCCCAAAACTGAGATCGGTATTAATGGCACCACCTATATAATAGTAGGGTGAAATGGTGATCTGATATGCAAAAGAAAAGGGGTTATTGCCACCCTTGCCCTGCACTCCTACCCAAATGTGGCGAATGGTGAACAAACCTACTAGGACTCTAGTTGTACAAGGAGAAACTGTTATATGGAATAGTAGTGAGGCGAAAGATTACTCAATGACTGTAGCATTTAAAAGGTACGATGGTAGATAAATATTTTGATTTGGAATATGTTGGTACTTGTTGTGAGCAAGAATGTTTCAAATGGCTGTGGAAGACATTTATGTGGAGGCATGATACAAAAATATGAGAAAAAATTAGACATGGGGAAAAGAGAAAATTTGAAGGAGGAATGCAAAATAAAAATAAAAAACAAAAATTAGAGTCAGAAAAAAATGAAAAATTTAAAGGGGGATTAGCTAGTGTGAAGTTTTTTAAAAAAGGAGGTATTGAGGCCGAGGAATATTAAATTCAAGCAATTTTTGTTTGAAAAGTGGAGCGAAGAGCAAATTTTTATTAAAATGATGGAGTCCATGACCATAAAAAATTAAAGGCTAGAAAAATAAAAATAAGGACTTTTAAACTACTAAAGGCCAATATTAAAATATTATTTTTAATATTTTATGCTTTTAAAACCAAGTCGGCCCTTTTCATGATTCCACCTATCTCATACGTTTTTTAGGCCTATTTATACAAGGTTAAGTGCTTCATTTCCAAGCAAGCACTGCTTATTTATTTATTTCTGCTCTGCAAATTCTGCCCTAGCAGAAAATTTCGTGGATTTTATGCGCACATGCATTAATTTTTTGTGCATTTTGCTTGTGCATGCATTGATGGGCCGAGTTTGCACTTGTTCTTGCATTATAGGTCATTAGGAACTACATTTTCAGTTCATTTCAAAGAGCTCAGGTGGTTAGGAACTGAACTACACCTTAATTTTGGAAATTTTGGGTGGTCAAGAACAGAATTTTTCATTTCACTCTTAACTTAGCCCTTCACCGACCCCTTATATCCAAATTTTTAGGCAGTTCGGAACTAAATTTTCTTCTTTTTTGTTCAGAATTCTGAATTGTTTATTCATTTTGCATAAAGATTTCACTTTAAACAGTTTCTTATCAGAAATTGAAGGCATTAAGGGACTTTGAATCAGAATTTTAGGTAGTCAAGAACCTTTCCAAGCGGAATTTTATGTTGTAAATGAACTCAGCACCCAAGCATTCAAGCATTCCTCATCGGAAATTGGGAGTGTGAATGAACTCTAGGAGGGAATTTGAACTTGTGAAAGAACTCAAGGCCCGAATCCTTGGTGGAGATTTGCATTGTGAATGAACTCAGGAACCCTTCCCCTTGGTGGAAAATTAGGTTGTGAAGGAACAACACACCCATTGCTTGAGCGGATTTTTCTCGTGTAAGAACATAACAACCCTACCTTTGGTGGAATTTTTTTAAAGCTATCAACCACCTCTCACGGTTTTGAACAATTTTATCTTGGAATTTCACCTTACCACCTTGCTTAAACCCTTTATCTTTTCATTTTCAGTCCCTTCATATGTGAAGAACAAATTTTCTCAATTTTCCTTTCTTGTCAAGGTCGGATTCTCCAACCTTGACAAGGAATTGTCCTTGTTAAGACATCACATCCTTGAATTTCCTCATTTTTCCACACTTAGCATTTCAACGTTTTACACTCTTGACGACTTGTCTTGTCGTCTCTTGACAACATTTTGCATTTTTTGACAACTTTGTTAACATTTGACAACTTTTGACAACTTTGACAACATTTGACAACTTTTGACAACTTTGACAACATTTGACAACTTTTGACAACTTTGGCAACATTTGATAACTTTTGACAACTTTGGCAACATTTGCCCTCAATTCTCAATCTTGAAGTTCATGGACCTGGAACTTAAATCTTGAATTCCCGACTCGATAATACCTATTTACGGATAAAACTTGACACTAATCCGTTTCAAGGATTGATCAATTGTCCTCTCTTGGACGAACAAGACATTACCACCCTTCACAAACAAAGGCTAGAGACAAACTATTGCCAAGCTAACAAAACTAAGCAAAACGACTAACCCGTTTCTTTGATTTGCAAAGTTTGGATAAGTGAAAGTAACACCCATGTCAACTAACTTGTTCATTTGATTATCTACCCATCCTCGAGAGAAACTCAAGACCTCTCTCATCAACACATTCAAGTCTGTCTCTTCTAGTTCTGACCAATTAGGCAATAAAATCGCTTTCTTCATTTCATTCTCATATAGTGGATGTGTATGATCCTTATCATCTAATACCTAATCAGGATTGAGAAAAAAGTCCACACTTCCTCATGAAATCCACGGACATTCTGGACCACATTCTTCTTTTCACTGCTTGCTCGTCCATCAAGTTGGCCCAATAATCCTCTATGTCTACCTTGTGGGTGAACTTATCTCCCCTGATCCTTCCAACCTTCTTATCTGGATCAAATCTTTCTCTTCTTTTGTATGTTGCAAATCGATAGAATGCAAGCTCCTCAATTGCTGTGCTAGCTGTTGCGGCGGATTGACAAACCTCCAATGTCTTCCCTATTGAAATAGGAAATGTCATCCCCGTTCTATGTTTGTCCTTCTGGATAGAATCATATTCTAGAAGCTATCTCACCACTTCCAACAGGATCATTCTGTCATTAGGATACCTAGGAAGCTTGTAAGGTTCAGATTGAAATCCATGGATCCTTAGGTATGTGAAAGTGGGAAACTGCATGTACCACGATCCATATTTCTCTATCATCTTTGATGCCTCCTTGAACAACCTCCTGTGGATTCCGCGTTCTAATATTCACGTTATATACATAGTGAATGCATCATTCACTCTCTTGTAATCTTCAATTCTATACATGTTCAGTTGTGGATAGCACTCATAACTTCTGAATTGTCCTTGTCCATTCCCGACTTCACCTCTGCATATCAATCCTTTGTAGGTAACAAATTGTGCAAGCAGGTACACCAAATAGGAAGTCATGGCGAATGACTTGGATCTCTCCACATTCCTCAGCTGAAAATCTAGATTGTCACTTATGATTTTAGACCAATTGATCAATGTTCCTTTCAGACAATCTTGGATGAAATAGAACATCCATCCATCATATATTGCACCTTGCGGCATCCCCATCACTTGGTTAAGCAGGAATACTAAATCACTATATTCATCCTTGAAATTTGTGCACATGAGTGTCTTGGGAGCCTTGGAATGATTAGTCCTAGGATCGATCATCCACTCCTTGTTCACAATGGTCTTGCACGCATCCATCTTCTTCTTATATCTTTTTTCATATTCATCCTTGGTTCTATCTTTCATGTCTGCTCCACGTGGAATTCCAAACACCTCAACAAGGTAGGCAATGATGGCACCCTTAGGAGTCTTGATCATTCGGGAGGGAGGATCATAACATCGTGCACACTCCAGGATAAGCTCGTTGCACTCTACAGATTGTGGGAATCCAGCAGCCTGATAAATGCCACTCTTCATAATGTTCACATAAGCTGGGAAAGAAATCTGGCTTCCAATTCCTAACATCCATTGTCGCATCTGGCCCGTGTTCAGGAAATGCATTTTCATGTCTGTAATCTCCTTCCATCTGAATGACATTTTGGATTCTGGATAGAATCCCGTTTCAACTATCTTTTGTTGTTCCCTCCGCATGCTAATTCCCGACTTCGACATTGCACCTGTATGAAGCTGGAAGTTAGACACCTCGGAAAATTTATCCTGATGACTATTTTCAGAATTAAATAAGTTCTGATTTCTTAATGATTTAGACAAGTTTATGGATGGAAATCAAGAATTTAGTTTATATTTAAAATGAATTCTGAAAATAGAACAAAAAAATTCATTAAAATCATCAATTTTCAGATTTAGTAAAGTCTGAAGGCACCTCATTATACTTCGAAATTTTATCCAAATTAGAGTGCAAAGGAGTATACCGGATTGGGAAATGAATTAGGAAAGGTGTGAAAAGTAGTGTTTTCATACGAAAGTTGTTTGAGAACATCTTTCCAAAGTCCAACAATGGCTGCCAACAAGTCTGAAGACAACCTGCAACTCTATAAATCAGTTTTTAAAATCATGTTGCAATCGTGTGTTATGCAAAATTTGATGAAAAACAACTTTCCCATGGTAAAAACAATCAATTCCGGGCATACATGTGTGGCTTGTAAAATAAAATTTTCTAAGGACAAGTCTGAAAATGGTGGTTTCAGACTTACCGGCACCTTGCAAAGTGACAAAAAACCCTGAAAATGATCAGGAAAAGTCAAAGGAATGAGTTCCAAGCAAAATCGCCAAGGTAGGTAAGTGGCTGGGAATGGTGAATTTCTGAGGACAGCCTGCAATAATGGCTTCTCAGACCTGCAACAACACTTAGAAGCTCTGAAAATTGACTGAGAACTCCTCCAATCAGCCTCTAGACAAAATCACCTTAGGTGGAAGTCAGCTGGAAATGAAAATGTGTGTCTGAAAATGATGTTCCAGCCAGCAATGGAGGTAAGAAATCTCAGTAATGAAGGAAAATATCAGGTCTGAAAATGTCTATCAGCAATCTCCCAGCTATGGCGTCACAAATGGTGAAGAAAATCACCCCAAAATGGAGGGAAATGACCCCCAAATAAAAATCGCCTTTCTCCAAAAATGGCACCACCCAGCTAAAAATCGCCAAAGTCTGAAAATGTAGCTTCAACACCCTCCAATGGCAGCCAAGGAAAATCGCCTAGGGCTGGGAAAAAATGCACAATGAGAACAATCTTCAGCCCATTGGTGTCAACTTGACACTTGAACAAATTCGCCAACTGGAGGAAAAATCGCCCAAGTAAACACACACTTGGCAAATATAATAATATTATAATGCTGGCCTCCCTCTTTTAAACATGTTTTCACCTTTAGATCTCACCACACAAGCAATGTGGGATAAAACATTGTTACTTGTACTTGTTTGGGGAAAATCGATTTGCTTCTAGAAGGCAAAAATCATTAAATATTCATTGCAAATCATTTATAATTGCTTTTTAAAATTTTTTAAATCATCGCTAATGTTTGTAAAACAATTAAATTTTGGGTCACTTTATTAAAAGATTTGAAATTATGATAAAAAATGATCATTAAAGGGAAAATCGATTTTAACTGGGATAAAAATCCCAATAAAAATAATTAAATACCCTCTTTGGGGAAAATCGCCCCATGTTGGGATAAAAAATCCCAATCAATATTACAATAACTCGGACAAATTAATGTGTAAAATATAATAATCGAATGATGTCAACATCAAGATACAATAAATGTTTTCAATCCCGTCAAATACAGATTCAACCCATGATATACCATACAAAAATAATCTCCAATTCAAAAGAACTTCATGAGGTATCATTCAACAAATGGACCAAACAAAACCTAGTGAAACGCAGAGTGTCTTAACAACAACTCTTGCATCACAAGCGGATATCCCTCAGAACTAACACCTAAGCAAGCCAACCTAAAGCAGAATCGGAAGCAGACCTAAACTAAGGCAGACCGAAAGCAAACCTATTCTAACTATGATACAAGGGGGTAGATTTCAGAAGAAACCTGAGGTTGGAAGTAATGCTTGAGGAATTGTCCATTGACGGGCAACAAAACATCCTCACTAGTTAAAGTTCTCAGATTGAATGCATTCTCTCCCAGTATCTCAACAATCCGATAGATTTCAAATTTGTTGTGATCTCCCCTTCTTTCATGGGCTTTATCCCAATACAACACTAGGTCAGAAATTCTAAAGGCTTTTACCCGTGCTTGTCTGTCAAACCATCTCTTAACTACGCCTTGGTGTTTGGCGAAGTTCTCCAATGCCATGTCTCTCTTCTCTTCTAACTTCAGCAGTTGTGTCAATCTTGCTTGCACTCTTGTCTTCGCCTTCCATGTAATCTTGAATAAATCTCAATGTTGGAATTCTCAATTGTGCTGGGAAGACAGGCTCTTGGCCATATACCAGAAAATATGGGGAAGTCCCCAATGATTTCTTCACTCTAGTTCTATCTGCCCAAAGGGCGAATCTCAATTGTGTGGCAATCTTTTGGATTTCTCTCTAGCAATTTCTTGATCACACTTAGCAAATTTTTGTTCGTAGATTCGGCTAATCCACTACCCTGAGGATAATAATTCGATGAAAACTTGAGGGTTATACCATATTCAAAAGCCCAATTCGAAAATTTTAATGATGTAAAAGCAGAATCGTTATCACAAACAATTGCATTTGGACATCCAAACCTGGTAATGATGTTCTCCACTAAAAATTTAATCGTAGCGTCAGTTGTACATAACTTCAAAGCTTGAGCTTTTGACCACCGAGTACAATAATTAGTCGTGGTTAGAATGTACCTGTGTTGCGTGGAGGAAGCTTGAGAGTTTTTTTTGGTGTGCTCGACAAATTTCGTTCTAGGGTTTTCTACAGACTTTGTGTTTTTTGAGATGTTTGTATGAGGAAAGTTCGTGGTTTTTTTCTTTTTGCAAATTGCGTTGGGGTTTTTGACCCTTTTTTGTGTTTTGCGAAGTTCTTCTTTCATGTTTTTTCGCAATTTTTTGGTTTGTCTTCGTCGGTTTCTGCGATTTTTCTGACTTAGGCGTGATTTTTTTACGGTGGTGAGTTTTGTTTTGGCGTTTTTCTTAAACCGTGACTTGTTTCGTGTTTTTCGCAGAATTTTCGCGCATTTTTGTGCGGTTTTCTGAGTTTTCCGGTAGTGCGGATTTGGGTTTCAAAGTTTTTTTTGACGGCTTCATTTTTTTATTGGCTCTTTGCGATTGTGCGCCGTGTTTTTTTGCGTCCGACTCCCGTAGGAATTTTTCTCCTGCGATTTCCATGGCTTTCACCCACAATTTTTCGGCGGTAGCAGGATTTTCTGAAGCCCACGTTTTTTTGTTTCTCCGACTTTGGTTTTCGCGTTTTATTGCGGGCTACAATTTGTGCACCGCCCAGGGTTTTCCAAGTTTGGGATTCTTTGTATTTGGTTGAATTTGTGTTTGGTTTTTTATAAATTATTTTTGCCAAAAAAAATAGAAAAATATTTGTATAGGTATTATAATTTTGGCCTTAAAAAAAATTATTTTCAGGTTTTCTTGTTTTGGGTTTTATTAATTTTTGCCTTAAAAATTATGTTTGGGTTTTCTAGTTTTTCTCCACAAAAAATCATGGGTGGGTTTTGCTTTTTTTCTTCCTCAAAAATCGGGGTTTTACCACGTGATGTTTGGTGTTCTATCGCATGATGTTTGATGTTTTACTGCGTGATGTTTGGTGTTTTACCACGGGATGTTTTGGGTCTTGCCGTGCGATGTTTCGGGGTTTTGTTCGATTTTTTTCTGAAAAATTGTTTTAGGGTTTTTGGTCTTGTTTAGGGTTTTTACCATTTTTTTCCACAAAAAATGATGATTTGTAACTTCATTTTTGGAGGGTTTGCTGATTTTTCCTCAAAATCGTTGTTTTAGGTTTCAGTTTGGTTACCCAACATCAGGTTGGATGGATTCTGGTATTCTTGATCATTCACACTTTGCAGATCCTGGGAGGGTCTCTACCACAACAGTGTTCTTTGCATTTGTGATCAAAAGACCTGCAATGTCTTCTGTAGGGTAGTTCGTTGATAGAATGACCATTAAGGGAGGGGATTAGAATATTTAATTATATTTTAATTAGCTTTATTTAGTTATTTATTAATGGTCATTTAGCCTTTTTAGTTCGTTAAGTGAAAGTATTGCTTCTTTATTAAAGATGCATAGTTAGCTTTTTATTATTTAGCTTTTTAAGCTTTATTTAGTATTTAAATATTTTTAGCTTTTTAGTTGTTCACTTAAAACGATTTGTTCTTTTTATAGAACATCATCTTGTAAACTTTGTATATACGGTTGTATATTGTTGAATAGATAATTTGATTATTTGAGCAATAATTTTTCATTCAGGAAGGCTCCTATGGGGCGAAGTTGAAATTAAAATTAAGATTTGTAATAACAATGCTAAGATTGATAACCACAAAAGCAACGATCAAGAAGAGAATTAAGAAGGACAGCGAGTGTATTAAAGAAGACTTAGACGTTTGTTTCAAATACATAGATATGAAGCCTAACAAGTCAACGTCATGGTGTATGGAGATTTGCATTGTATGTAAAATGATCACAAAAGTATACTGACTGATAACAATCAAAAGAAGGGTTAGAAGCGACTTCAGGTCGGTTGTTTAAGCAATACGATTTATATTAAGTCAGAAATCTTTATAAAGAATGGCATTATATTAGAGATAATCACCTCCCTTGTACAAATGAAAGGGAGTGATGAAATGTTAATAGAGAGCAGTGATTGATTATATTTAACAAGTCAGTGAACCAGCGATTAGCACTAAGCAACTAAGCCAGCGATCAAGGGAACGATAATTACATAAAATTGTGTAGATCAACCGAATCTGACAATAGTGTGTAAAGCAGTGGTTCATTTGTACACTTAAGGAACATCAATTAATAATAAAGAAGTGCGGTTTTAGTATATTCTTATGAAAGCCACAATTTGTTAAAGACTAGTGATTATTCTCTAAAGGATGAGATTAAGAAAGAGGTATGTCTTGGGAACGGATGTGCCTATTTGAAGAGAGGTATCTCTAAGAAAATGATGATATATTAAAGGGGATTGAATCATCCTTCCAATCATCGAACTTGTTATTTAATTTCATTTGTATCCATTATTGGATTGCTCAGTTGAGCATTAGCCTTCAAAGGCCAAATCTGGTTGCATATATTCAAAGTCAGAAAATCAGGAACAACACCAACTCATTGCGTACTCCAAAGGAATAATCACAACAATAAAATCATCATCGCTATAAGCGATAGAGAGAAGACTTAGAGCATATCACCCTATCAGAAACTGTGAGGTTCTCTCTATAGTATCAAGTACAGATTAGATTATACTCATTGCATAATTCCCATCGTCATATCAGAAATAGCAAAGATATTCCATCTTATCAAATTGATAAGGATTACATATTGCAGATCTGAATATCATATTTGTTGTGCCAACATAATAGTTGCATATCATATCGATTGTATTAAGTTAGAGAGAATCGATATATTCATAAAGCAGATCATAACTTATCATTCTTATAATAACTGGTATCTACCATCATCTATTCTAGTTTATGAAGGATTTTATATTAATTGTTTAGAAAGAAATCTCATGCAATTGAAGTGTGAGTTAATAGTCCCTTATTTCTAAGAATTTACTTAAAGGGGACATCACACTTTATATGGGCTCAATGACATTGTTTCCTTCTTGTACAACATCTCACTTCAATTCATTCTCCTTGACAAATCCTTTGCCCCCATCACTAACAGGTCTTTTGTTCTTGTGCTTTGAGATCTCCTTTGGCACACAGATCTTAGAAGATAAAGTAGTGCCTCAGAAGCTTATTGTCAATGGTCATTGTTGATGACTTCCATTTCCACTTGATTTCAACCTGAACCTGACTTTGCAAAGACAACAATGCCAGAAATATTTGCTAAGCTTAAATAAAGTTGGAGACCATGAATATAACAAAGTAGTATGTAAGTCAACAATAACAAAGTAGAATGTAAGACAACAATAAGAAAGTAGAATGTAAAATGACAATATTTTATTTCAGTGTGTTGTGTAGCACAATGCTTGGTACATGTAGAATTCATCACATTGTGGCCTTGCCCTAGCATTCAACTTGCTATTTGTGACCAACAGTTGCTTTTTAAGACAACCGTATGACCCAACCGTACATAACAAAAACTGATTAACACACTTTTTAATCTGAAAATAAAATAATGAAGTATGCAAAAAAGTCCGCTACAAAATATTTATTTTATAGAAAGACTTAATGATGCCAAGATTGACTACAACTAGAGCATTTTTTTGATAGAAGTTCTTGGAGCTCAGGATTTGGATGTCCTTTATTTTATGTCAATAGTTAAAAAAAAAGAATGTGACGATATAGGAACACACAGGTAATTTCGTGTACGAAGAAATAGTATAGAAACTACTCTTTTATTTGTATCAAGTAGTGTACATCAGCTATGGTTCAGGGAGATGTAACCGTCTGTAAGGGTTTCCTTACCATGGCCAAGATCATTGTACATATATTTGGGTCAATGATGAGGTGTGCAAGTTGGACCATGACTGTCTTGGTATGGATGAATGGTAACCAATACACAATTAAGTATAGCTAACCAAACTGTGCATTAGGACAAAATGATGGTCAGTTCTCATTAGAGAACATAACAGCAGTGATTGCAAAATATTGATTAATTAGCTGTCTAAAATTTAATTAATTCATTTGATTTAGTTTAAATTAAAACTGATTTACTTTTGGTGGCTTTAACTTTTTAGTCTTCGTTTGTAACCCAAGTTTATGTGTGCAACTTTTATTTATGTATAATCTCTATCAGAATCGTAAGCATGCAACTCTTAGTAGATATTAAAGACAATAAAATGGTAGTTCTTTTTCAAACATTGCAGGACTGAACAGTGGAGTGATTTATGTCAACACCTGCAAGTATTAGAAGCTCATTCATCATCACCGAGTTTAAAGATAGATGGTGGATTATTTACACGGTTGATTGGCTCCATTAAAAGGTCTTTAAGCCTAGAATATCAGCCTAAGCAACACCAGGCAATCAGAGCATTTATTGATTCCAGTTATCGGACATCAGCATTTGGGCACAGTTATGGAGTAGGCCAGTCTTCCATGTGGCTTCCTTTTGATTTGTTTATGGAAGATACAATGGATCGAAATCAAATTCAAGCTAAATCTACTATTGAGATTTTAACAGGTATGCAATTCAACTTAACTAGTAATGTTTGTCTTTTTGTTTTTTTATTTAACTTTTCCATATATGATCTTATTGGAAGTTAATCATGAAGAAGAGTGACTAGAGAAATTTATTCCACCTTTTTTTATTGAGTCCTTTTTCAATTGCTCTCTGTACTGATTGGCATTAAATTGGATGATTTGATGTTCAGAACTGACAAAATCTCTCCAAGCTGTAAATGGTGCAAGTTGGCAAGAGACTTTTTTAGGTCTCTGGACTGCATCTCTTCGGCATGTTCAAAGGGTATAAATA